>NC_044913.1:28862003-29080198 GCF_001633185.2 Quercus lobata
TTGGGTTTTTTAGTTATTTTTTAAAAAAATCCAAATATGTTTGTCCAACTTAACAATCCGAAGAAGAGCACCCAAGCCTTCAACATAAAACAAGAAGAGGTAAGGCGATACAGGATCACCTTGTTTCAACCGAAAATGAGCAATGTAACCATTAGGTTTACCATTGATTAAGGCAAAATAGTACATTGTTGTAATTCAAGCCATCACTAGGCAAACCCATTTAGGTATTGAGACATATTGAAGTCCAGTTTGATAGCTTTTCTTGAGTAGCCTTTTGAGTAGTTTCTTAAGTCTTCAAAGTATACCACTCGTGTATGATTAAGGCATACTTAAACTAAGACTCAAGTATAGTAAAAGCGTGTTTTATCATGTGTTTGCCAACATATACAAAAAATATGACCCTAACAATGACCATAGAGTATGTCTATAACTTTGCTTATGCTCTGAAAGTAATTCCAAGGTGAAGTGAAAGCTCTAGTATCTATCAATAATGTTCAATTGTTAAACGATGAGAATGCCAATTTAAAACAATTAAACAATGAAGTTAGTAAGAATTCACTGAATATGTAAAGCATGCAAAAAAATCAATAAACAAATAACACATCTATATGTTAACGAAGTAGAAAACCAAGGGAGAACTTCTCCAAAGAACAAACTACTACAGGGGTAATCTACCCTAACAAAGCAATCCACCATTTGAAGAAAATTTTACATTCTAGTATAAAACCTTTATTCGTAAATTCTAACCAGTAGATGAAATTACTGCAGTATCCCATTACAACTCTAGAACTTCTGAACTCTTAATATATGAGCGCCTACATGAATGATGCATTCTTGTGGAATCAAGTGTAAATTTTAGAGTTAAACATTAAGTTTTCTATGTATTAAAAAGAATTTTAAAATGAGGAAGAGTTTTAGGGTCAAGGACAACTAAAAAAATTATTCTTAAATAAAGGAAAACAAATTGCATAGCATTATGTGACTGCAATTATAATGTTAAGAGTATAAATAAAATAACTCAAGTGAACTATGTGCATAATTGAAAATCCAAAAGAAGAAAGCGTAAATTGGAAATATTGTAAATATTAACACCCAAAGTGCAACATCATGGTATATGTAAAATTGTGATTTTCAATTATGTTTTGTTGGCTTTAATTCTGTGTCAAATTTGATTGTAATTCTTTAATTATTTCCCTATGTATTTCTAGGATTCAATGTAATGAATTCAGTGTCTGAAATTGGTGAAGAATTGTGAAGACAGATCATCTTGCAATTGACTCACGAGTGGAGCAACCTGGGAAAAGTCACATGAGGAGAACATGCTGAAAGTTGAAGCATTTAGTGCCTGATGGCATCTCGCAAGTGGCTCGCGACTTGGCCAACTCGCGACCCGACTCGCGTGGTGCACTGCTAGCTGTTTTGTGTGCCTTTCATCATTTCTTTACCCATACATTACCCACAAAATTGTAAGGAAAATTTCAGAGAGAAAATCCTAGAAATTTGTTGAAGAGTTAGAGATTGCTTACCTACAATCTTCTACACATTTCTCTTAGTTTTCCTCTACTTCTACCACTCTAATTTCATATCACATGAGAGGTTCTTGGCCTAAACACATACCTCACCCATTTTGAATGTTGTGAGTTGTTTTGGTGCTTTTGTCATGTCATTCTATAGTGGATGCAATTGGTGATAATTGCGAGATCTGGGAAGCTAGTGAAGACAAAGCTCGGTGAAGCACGTTGGTAACTGGGACTTGGAGAGTCTAAGTATAGAGGGTAGTCTAGGCTTGAAGGGTTCATATTGTAATCCTTGTACTCCAACTTATTCACTAGTGGATTGATTCGGTTTGGAGGGCCGCGGAGAGGTTTTTACACCAAACACTTTGGTTTTCCTCTTCGATAACACATCGCCGTGTTATTTTGTGTTTACATCTCTCTTCCCTTACTCCTTGTGTTTTATACTTAATTTTTAATTATGTATGCCCAAGCACTAAGTAGTATTCCCGATTAATTGCACATTTTAATTACTTTTATTCCACATCTAGTTGAGTAGATTAAAAGCAATTAAGCCGTAGTTTTAAAATTAGGAGCCTAGACTAGCTCTAGTAATTTTACTATCGAGCTTTCAGTATGCCCGTAAAAATCTATAATATGTAGAGCATTAGTATTGGTGGAGTCAAATTGCTATATTGCCAAATTTAACAACCAATACAAGAAAAATGGGGCTGCATCAATGGAACTAAAGGTATAATTTTTGGCTCTTAATCTATAATGCACAGTCATCTTTGGCTGTGCACTATAGTTAAGATGTTATACTTAAAAAATATACTTTACTTGTCCTTTTATTATTATAATGATTATTTCTTTTTGGTTGTGGTTGTGGTTGTTGTTTATTGTAATGGATATATTATTTTAATGTGTTGAATGCTAAAATAAAACCATTGATGTTGGGTGTTTAATTTGTAAAATGATATTATAAAATAGATAAAGTTGCAATTTGTGGTGTTAAAAGCTAGAATTTTTGGCACCACCAATGCTGAGCCATTGCTTTTCCTTTTATTTATGGCTTCTACTGCCTTGCCCAGTTTGGCCTTCCTATCTATAAAATTTTCACCCCAGTGTGTGGAGGCTGTGGATTCCTCCACATTACTATCCCGTGGATGAGGACCTTCTACTTGTCTTCCTTTGTACTTTATATTCCATTTGGTTATCAGCTTTATCTTACTTTCCGGCGGGTAGAAATTTTCCTTCTCTCTGCTCATTTGGCTCTAGGTTATTAGGGTAGAGCATTTTGCAATTGGACAAGCCCGTCAAGTCTTGATTTTGTATACTCTCTGCATCAAATCGCTGACCCATTGCTTAAGTGCAACCAGACTTGGATTTTCATTTTGGACTATGTAGTTGTCTTATGCAATGGAAATGTCACGACAAGCGTCCATCGAGCGATTTCAGACCATACAATCTTTTTCTTAGCAAAATACGTGTCTTTCACTGAAGATGCCGACTGATGATCGATACAAACTAATCATAAGTCCAACTTGACAATAATACATGCAAGAAACAAAGGAAAAATGCCTCATGCGCCAGTGCTTCGATTCTAAAGTTAGATCTCTCTTTTTTACTGAAAGGATAAGTCGCTCATGAGTTGCATACATTTTTCCCTTAGGTTTTGTTTTCCTTTTAAAGTTTTTGTGAATGTTACTCTTGATAGTCTGTTGTTGGAGCAGGTGTAAAATTAATAAATGGCCGTTAATCATTCTTATAGTTTATCCATTCATTTGGCTCATGGCTTATGGGTTGGGTAAGGGAAAGCCTCATGTGGCCTGTTAAAGCTTTTTCACTTACAAACAAAGCATCATACGTTGTGGCTGAGGAGAACAGGCCTTGACCTAGTTGTCGAGCAGAACATATCATGTCCTACTCGGCCTATCCTTGTCCATTGTCATCAAATTGTTGTGATTCTATTGTAACTCCATTATATATGAAGCAATTAACAATGAAATTATATAATATATCAATGGAAAATGCATCACCTAGATCAAGATCTTATTCATTTTCTATATAAATGGAGAGGACTTCTCTCATGCATAGTGAAAATTTACATTTTCATAAATTTAAAGATCCACATGATTTCAGTTCATTTAGAATCTTATTCTATCCAATAAGAAATAATAATTGATTTTAAATGACATGGCACCATTTCCATCTTTATATTCATAAAAAATTATACCCTTAGTATGAAATAACCTCTATCAATTTTAAAAATAGATGAAGAGTATCTTTTAATTCATTAAAAAAAAAAAATAGATAAAAATAAAAATAAAAGAGGATCTTAATATCCATTTTATATGGGCCTATAATTGACTCACACTCCTTTATATATTCCTCATACACATCATGTGTTAAATGTGTAAATTTTTTAAAATTGTAGTCACCTAAGGTGAAAGAGTGTATATTTTGTGTATTGAGTATACATCAGGGAGTGTGAAATCGAGAACATAGCCTAATCTTAAATCTAGTTGTCTTTCTTATATATATATATATATATATAGAGAGAGAGAGAGAGAGAGAGAGAGAGAGAGAGAGTTAACATTTTAAAAATTCCACAATTAAATTACACAATTTTATTAGGTTTCATGTTAATTGGATATTATTTATATTCAATTATAAACTCATGTTTTATGTATAATTTTTAAAATACAAAGAAAAACATGAAATTAAAATATTTTATATACATATTATAGGTAGATTGTAGGAGAGGGAGAGGTGGGATAACCACAGATATGGGGTAGCACAAAGAATGTGATTACTGTTGAATCATCACTTGAACCCCTGATATAGCTATTAAACTCTTATTATCTTGGAATTTTGTAGGTATTGAGGGGTATAAGTAGAAAATATAATTCAACAGTTAATTTGTCAAAATACATATAAAAATTTATTGAATTAAGTAACATTGACAAAACTACCACAAGAAGTAATATGACCCATACATGTATATGACTATCTTTGAAAATTTCAACCTTAAATGAACTTCGTGTGTGGGTTCCAATTAACTTAATTAGTAAAATTTTTTGTCATTGAATAAAATATCTAGGGTTCAAGCTCTTTCTACCCCAAAAACTAATTGATGTTGTAACCTAGTGATAAATAGTAGTCATCATGGAGTAAATGTCATATGTTGAAATTTTATCTTATATAGAGGTATATAGTGTTAATTATCAAGTGATGTAACTTACACAACTTGATAAATTTCTATTAGATGTGTTTGTTTGACAAAAATCCACGGTTAAATTACATTGTTCCCTTCTACCCTCACATTTTTAAAATTATCAAAATGACCATAAATTAATCACTCTCTTATCTATAAATATTTAAATATCAATTTTATGTTAAAAAAAATTATACACAAAAAACGAGTTTTTGAATTAAATAATAAATAACATTCAATTTACACAAAACTTTAGTATGTATATTCAAAAGCAAGAACATGTATAATCAAATCAGAATGTTAAATTGTTTTTAATTAAAACTATGAAGTTTTTAAACCATGAACCATTGTGTGATGTTAAATTGTTTTTAATTAAATCTATGAAGTTGTTAAACCATAAAATATTGTGTGATGTTAATTTAAAAAAAAAAAAAATTAAAACTATGAAGATTTTAAACCATGAACCATTTTGTGTTGTTGTGGAATGGGGTTGAGATTGAGAATAAAGATAAAAATATCTTGGGCATATTATAATTTACCCACTTATGATTTGACCCAACCACAATTTAGAGTCGACAAACTTTCAATTACTACATTTGACGTCTTACGATTTGAATTAAAATAAAATTGTTAGGCTTCCATCTAAAATAACAAATTATGCATTTTTTAGACAAACAAATTAACTCTTTGTAATTTAACCCAATAGAACTTTAGGCCAACAATTTTTTTATTAATAATTACATTTTGACCATTTGATGTAAAATGAAATAATAAGGGGTAATTTGGACAAAACCCTAACAAGTTCATTTTAGCTCAAACCTTTAAAGTTTGAGCTAAAATGAACTTGATAGGGCTAAATATAATTTTCTCTAATATTATTAACTACAGGTTTTGTTTTATTGTGGAAAAAGAAGAAGAGCAATAGTGATTAGTGATTAAACATCTTTCCACTTTCACCGTGATTCATGCTAAATCATATTCGTGATGAATTGAAAAATAAAAGAAATCGGGGAAAATGTTACTTTGGGGTAAGAATTGCGTTCCCTCTTTGACCCTCAAGTCACATCCTCCCTTTTTAAAATAATAATAATAAAAATACTAAAGTTGTATTTGATAGGCTTAAGAAGAATCATTTCCCACTTCTTTTTCTTGTTAGTGCAAAGGCAGAGAAGAGTATGTGTTTTGCAGTTTAGTTATATATCTATATCCTCTTCCAAATTCCTAATTAATATTCTTAATTATGACCTACTCGTGCGAGAGATTCATTCGAAGGGTCACATAACTAGAAGCGCATGGAAAGGAAGGGCATTGGCTAATCTTTAAATCAACTTGCATGCCTTGAGTTGATTATATCATACTATATATTTGATTTGATTGATGTGCAATATTCATAGTGATGAAACTTGCATGCTCTTGTTCTCTTGCAGCCAGTGAATATATGTCTCAAAGAGTTAAATAATGATCCATAAGGTACGTGGAAGCCCCACTATGTAACTCTTATCATTAATTGGTTTGAACTTTTTTCCTCAAGCCACTATTTTGTTACTGCTTTGATTAGATAGGCATTGATTCAATTATAGTATGAGCTTGGTACCGAGATTAATGAAATTTATTGTGTCTGTCAATATTATAATATAAGCAATATATTTTCCTCCCTAATTACATAAGAATTTAGTTAGGACACTCAAACTTAATTTCCAAGGACATGCAAATGAGCACTACGACGTTATTAACCAGAAAAAAAAAAAAAAAAAAAAAAAAAAAAAAAAAAAAAAAAAAGAGTCCATTACGTAAAGAAATAAACTATAAAAAAATCGAGATTCATAAATTTTACTTTGCACGATGATTATTAGAAAATTTTCAATACACATGTTAAGAACTAGTAAACAATACCGCGAGCCACACAGATGACAGAACTCAGTCACAAAAGGCATACACTGTCGTTTTTATTTATTTATTTTTTTAATTTTTATCTAAGAACTATTTCCTATATTACTTATCTAATCAAAAAAGAAAAAGACAACAACTAAATTTCAGTTAGCTACTAAAATGATTTATATGTGGACACTCGAATCATGTTGTAACAGAAATACCACACAAGGGAATTGAGCATGCTAATATTAATCAAGTTAATATGAATTATGAAACGATGCATGAGAGTGTAAAGATACATGGGCCAGCCTCAAAGATTGTTAATTAAGGTGAGAAAAAAACAAAAGATTGTTAATTAAAATTTTAAAAAATAAGTAGGATTAATCATTAATAATTGATAAACTATAGTAACCCATATTTAGAGATATCTAAATCTGTTAATTCAAATATTCAAATATTTTAGCAATATCATTTTTAATGTAATTGTAAAGTTGACTTAATAACGTACACAGATTATGAATAAGCACACTAGCAGTAATAATTTTACATAGCTCACATCGTGAAAATTCTTAAGATCAATTTCTCCCATATTCGTTAATTTAAAACCTGCATTTACTAGCCGTGTAGCCTAGTTGCCTTCCACTGCAGCTAAAAGATTGGACAGTCAAAATGCCGCTCATGACATAGAAAATATGTTGAATTTTAATGGAGCAACTGAAGACAACAAAAGGAGCTTGAACTTGATGAATGTGAAGGAAAGTTGATGTAAGCATTAGTGATATGATTCAGATTCCACAATGTATGAGTTTTGTCGATAGATAATTATTTAGAATAATTAAAAGTAGGGTTTACACAGTGTACGACTTTAAGTCTTAAGTATAAGCTACAATTCTTGGCATCAGTCATTGATTTAGGAAAGTGTTTGTCCTTGTGTAGGGTACTAGATGAGATAAATTCAAATAAAAGCAAATTATCATCCACTTTTTCTTTTATTTGTTGATGAAAATGAGATTTTATTCAACCAAACAAACTTGAGCACCTATACAAGCAACACTCAGAAAACTGCAAACAAATACAACCCCTGCCTGAAAATTCAGCCGCTTTTTGACAAAGAATAGACAACTTCCAAAACTTTTAGTCAATCCTATGCATTATTATTGTTGTTGTATACTAGTTTTTTTCAGTGGAAGAATAATTCTCTGGCAGAAAGTATGGCAACATTATCAAATACATCTACAAAAATAATAATAATAATAAAAATTTGAGAAGGTTCAAGAGAAGGTTCAAATCCTTATGAGTTATGAGGAGAACCAAGGTTCTATTCCCATATTCCTCTACTAAAAAAAAAAAAAAAAAATTTGATAAACTATCTTTATGTGACATAGTTCTAGAGGCATGAGAAAAAAAAATGTACGGAGGTAAAAATTGATCAAATACTTAAATTCATTTAACCATCACATTCATAGGTCTAAAAAAAGAAAAAAAGAACAATCTTTTAATCGATTAAAATTTCAACACTAACGTAGGCATCTTGACCAGATACAGTAAGAGCTTTTTTTTTTTTTTTTTTTTTTTTAATAAATATATGCGCGCAAACAAGCTTTTAAAATGAATATATATAGGAATTTGATCCGAAGTGGATTGAAGAAAGAAGAAAACATGCATTTCCAACATTCAAGAAAAATATGATAAAATATTGAATTTATGAACAGCAATGGAGAGGTATCTTGACCTCATACTCTTGAATATGCTTAAGACCATAGATGAGAAGAAGTGTAAGAGGCAATGGGCACAATAATGAACTGACAAAATGCATAACGCATGCTTGACAACTTGCTGTTGTGTTGACATGCTCAGTAAGGCATAAAGCCTACAAACCTTACAATTGGCAACCAAGCAATCAATCCCTTGAAGGCTGAAGCTGACCTCTTTGCACCATGTGGGGCTATCACAATCAATCATGTGCTTATAGATAGCTATGTGATGTACCAAAGGCGCCTAACATAGACTTCGACAAGAGGTACTTGACGACATGCTTGGGCATGGCTACAGGTTGATTCTCAATTAATTCGACATTTCAATGTCACTTACAATCCCAAGAAAGATTCCTAATGTTGTGGACATTCATAAAACATTTATGTTGGAAAGCCATCTCATTCTCAACCAAAATGTCTAGAATAGAGTTATGAGGTAGGCTAAAGTTATCGGAATGGCAGTATAGATGATTGTGAATTGTGATCCTACACTTCTCTATGCCCTATTCTTTTTCTAGGTGTAAATAAGAATGGTTGCCGTTCATAAATATTGTTAGGGTCGTATTTTTATGTATTGACATATTTAAATCAATACACACTTTATATGTATGAGTCTTAGAATTTAGAGTTGTCAACAAGTGGTATACTTTGTAGACTCAAGAAAAGCTGTCAAACATAAGACTTCAATACCTTGAGCTATGGGAAAATTGAACAATAATTTATGTTTCAACCCATGATGACTTGGCCAAACTTCAAATTCGTTCGCTTGGGTTTTAGAACATATAAAATTGATATTTTATGGCTGTCATCATATACACAAGATATTGCAACATTTGGTGCACCTAGGGTTTTGTACCAAGTTAATACTGATTTACCAAAGAGTGATTTGAAGAACATTGCAAAAGCTACAACAATTAATCGGTTGTTGTGGTGTTAGTCATGTATAAGAGATTCATGCAAAGAATAAGTCTTTTGCAGAAGTAGCCCAATTGGGAATTGGAATTGAGTTTCCTCATAGATTAGTAGGTTCATGATAGGTTAAGATTCATTGTACTTATAACTTCTATTCTAGTTAGTGGATTCTTTGGGAGCTGTGAGAGTTTTCTCCATCATGATCAAATCGTCGTGTCAAATTAAATTTCCACTACACTTAACTTTAGTTTAGTGATTTACTGTGTCTTAATTGGATTTGCATGTAATTATCTAATTAATCAACTCAGATAATTGGTTAATTAATTGGGTGTCAATCTATAACCCAAAAAATATTGTTAATCTACTTGCTCAATGCTACTCATTTTCTCCACAAAAAGCCACTCCTTTTTTATTTTCTGCTGGTGTAAGAATATTGTAAATTAATTATGGCTAATAACAATTAATTAGCAACAAATTTAGAGTTCTCCCCCCTTCCCTGTAGTCTTCTAAATTGACATTGTGATTTGGAACTAATGGAAGTGTATTCACATTCAAAAAAATATTCATAGAAAATAATTATATTTTAATGTGGTTCGATCAATTTTGTTAGGACATATGTGGAAATTGTTAGAGACATATGTTATGTATATTGGCTAATCTTTTGACAAAATGCACTTTACTTGTAATTGGGTAGATCTAGGATGAGTTTAGTATTTCAAGGAACAAAAGTTTAAGTTTAGTATTGAAGCTATGCAAATCTATTCAAGAAACAAGTGAAGAAGTGCTATTCATTAAAGCTCGATGATAACTTGACAAAATCATATCTATCGAGGTTTAATGTTGAAGCTCGACAGCAACTGTACCTGTCGAGAATTACAAAATTAGAATTTCTAGATCTGATTTCACGCATATCCATGTGTATTTGTGTAGGGTTTCTTTTCTTACAACCCTAGATATATATAAGAATTATTTTAAGGACAATCACAGATGATGCAAGGGATGCAACTTGATGCAAAGTGATTATACATGCATATTCTCTGTAGTGATTATACATGACAATTTGCCCTAGTTCATCATATTCTCTATAGAAGCTACTATGTCTTTGCGCCAAGTGTTTTGTAACTATGAAGCTTCTTGATCTTCATTGTTAGATGAACTGAAGAACTTTGCAGCCAACATCTTTCTCAAGTTGGTGTGTTAGTCATGTATTGGGATCCGTATATCATTAGTTAGTCATGTATTAGGAGCCTTGCATTGAAAGGAGAGATTGCCACTACATTACAAATCCAATTGAGTATTGTGGTAAGGGTTCAACTGTTGGTTGGTATTAGGTACTGGGATTCATTTTTCTTGTAACCGCTTGTTTTGATAATAGTGGATTCTCGAGAGTGATGACCTTAAATTCATCTAATGGGGTCTTGCCTCGGTGGTTTTTCCCATTCATAAACAAATCACATGTGTCAAATTTATTTTCCGTTACATTTAACTTAGTTGGTGATTTGTTTGTGCTACCATGCGTATTGCATGTAATTGAATCTAATTAATTCACTTGGCTAATTAATTGATTAAGTTACCAAAGGGGTCAATATATTCTTGGCCTATCAAATTTCAAATTTATATTCTTCTCAAAAAAAAAATTCTAGCTTATACTCATAAGCAATACCAACCAAAATCCACTATCAAGTAGATAAATAATGACACTTAACCAAACTAATACACTCTCACAAACACAACTAACCCAAATCCCATTATATTGAAAACAAATTCTTAATAGCAATTGACAAACTCACAAATGAGACATCCACAATCCCAAAACCTCAATAGACCTAACAGTGTTTTCTCAATTAAATAATAAACAAACACTTAAACTACTCTTTGAAGGAACATACTCCATCTTCTTCTAAGACTCTTCTCCTCTCCTTATTTGAGAGTATATTTAAAGCTACCAGACCATTTGCAACATTATCTATATATAAGTTTTCAATACTAAATTACTTAGTAGACAAACAATATTAAATTACTTTCTAATAAAGGAATAGATTTTCCTTCACTACAAAAAAATCCAAACTAAGTCAAATTATGAATTTGAGACAATTTCAAACAAATCTCCACATTGAATCAAATTCTACCAAGTAATCTTCCTTCCTCTTTGTAGAAGCTCTATCTTGATCCAAGTATGTTTTCCTTGAATAAGTCGATCATTGTTTTGATAAACATATGTGTGTCTATATTGAACTAATCACAAACTTATAAAAAATACATATTTTTCTCAAACCATACCAAGATAAACCTTGAGCTCTAATACTAGTTTTTTTGAACTTGGATCAGTAGAAGTATATTCACATGAACAATAATTAAAAACATCTACATAAGACAACAATATTTACCATGATTTGACCAACGCCAACCAAAATCTACTATTACTAATATAGATAACAATCACACTCAACCAAACCTCATAGAGAAAACTAAAACACTCACAAATTTCACAAATAAAAATTAACCCAAATCTCATTATATCCAAAACAAACTTAATACCAATAGGCAAACTCGTTAATGAGAATGTGATGTCCCAAATTATGTGGATTGGATTAGATAAGTGTGTATTATGTGAAAGTTTGAATTTCATATCAAGTGTTTACTAGGTCAAACTAAACTATATAAGTGATTATGGAGAGCCCAAATTGAAACTCAACTAATCCTTTTAGGGTATAGTGTAGAAGTGGTTAGCACTTTCCTCGGGTCATGACAGATGGTATCAAAGCCAATATAAAAACACCATGTGACTTAAGGGTATTTCGAGACAATGTGAGAATAGACAAGGACTATAAATTTTTTTTTTTTTTTTTTTTTTTTTTGGAGAAAAAGGACGTTATCAATTTAAATTGGCAAGATTGTGATATTTTGTAGTATATGGATTAGATTGGATAACTTTGTGTTGTGTGGCCATGTGGTGAGTTCCACTTTTGGTGTATTCTAAGTTAAATTAGGTTATATATAAGTTATTACTAGAAGTCCAAATTATAACTAGAATAATTCTTTTGAGGTATAGTGTAAATGTGGCTAGTGCTTTTCATGTGTTGTAATTGTGGTGCATTCTCACTTAAGTAATAGACAAAGATTCAAATAATCTCTAAAGAAGCCCACTCCATTTCATGTTCTTCTTAAGAATTAAAAATTTGTTCCTTAGTGGATTAAGAATATCTTACTTAATGGATAAAAAAAATTAAAAAAAATTAAAATTAAAAAAAAAAAAAAAAAAAAACTAATGACATGTTTAATATGCAAGAATGAATATTGTCATGGAATGTTCATTTATGTGGAATAATTACTAGTTATTAGGTTACATTTTCATTACGTGGAATAGTTATTTTTTAGAAATATCTTTACTTCAATTTTTTTTAAACGGTTTGTAATAGTTATTTCTTACTATGGGTAATAGAGTTAAAATTTATACATCTCAAAATCACAAATTTTCTCTATGCTATTAACAATTATAAAATAAAAAATCATAAAAGATACTCTCTCTCTCTCTCTCTCTCTCTCTCTCTCTCTCTCTCTCTCTCTCTCTCTCTCTCTCTCTCTCTCTCTCTCTCTCTTGGGGTTTATGCCCTAAAACCCAATTTATTGGCATGTTATAAATAATTAAATTGTTTAATATATGAGACTATTCATAAATGAACTATTGGGATATTATCTTAGTCCATGAGATGCATAGTATGTGATTTATGTGATTTAGTCATAGAAGATATAAATCACAAGTTCTTTGTAAATCAGAATTTTAGTTCATAGTCAATGATGAAATTTGGTATTTCATTTGCGAAAACTATAACATACCAACTAAAATGATTTGTCTTCATCATGGAATTGAAGACTTCTAGTTGATATAATGATATGTTTTAAGAGTTAATACATATTGAACTGGACTGCTGTGAGATTTATTATTCTCCTAACGACTATCAAATGAATAATAAATCTCACGACTTTTATTTACATCAACTCTAAATCTTGAGAGAATAATAAACCTGATCATGAGGTGTAGGTTGCTTTGATATATCAGGAGTGAGATCTAAAGTCACGATTAAAACCTCAGTATGTTGGGTAGCTGCATTTAATGTTGATGGAATATATATTCTCAAGATGGAATTCATAATCTCTTAACGGAGATATAAAATATTCCCTTGAAAAAAGTTTAATGAGTTTAGTTATTCGAAGTGTTGGGCCCAACCACTTTAGCAAGGAGTTACTAAAGTATATATTTATGAAATTGGATTTCATAAATATATGATGAATAACTTAAAGGATTAAACCGGATACTCAAGAATTACGATGTAGTAATCTTCAAAGTGGCAGTCAACATTCATAACTTTGTATTACTACGAATATTTTAATGAAAGGGTTGCATATACAATAAAGTCTTGGTTAATGGTAACTTTGGACTTGTCAAGAGTTAACAAAAAGCCCAAGACCCATTGGAGCTAAAATCTTATTTATTCCCTTTTAGTCCCACTCCAAGCCACATACTAAAGTCCAATTGAAATGGCCCAAAAGACTAGCTCAATTAGATAATCAGTTATATATAAGGAGAGAAATATACAGAATTTCATAAGGGGTTTTTCATTAAGATCATATAAGGAATAAATGGTGTGTATGTAAGTGTGAGACACTCTCTTATTCTCCCATTGGAAACTGATTGAGAGACCACACTTCTTGGGCATTAAGTGGAATTGGAGTGAAGATTAAAAGTGTTCCCAAATATTTCTAATCTTTTGGTTTTTGAATTTCACCTCACCAAGATACGCTTTCTTATTCTTAAATTCTAAAACTTACATAGTACATGTTATCAATTGCGAATGAAGTAGATCTGTTAATTTTTCGTTGCGTATGTTTTGTATGCGATACAAACATGTATTTTTCCAACAAATGGTATTAGAGCAAGGTTTTCAATTTCGTATTTGTATAACATGTTTTGTGAGTTTTGAAATCAAGTATAATAATTTCATGATGTTAGAAGATTTTGTAATCAATTTTCTGCATGGTTATTGAAACTATTGCTTGATGAAAATTGATATTGATGTTATGATGTTGTTTAAGTTTGATATTAAGTATGTTAAATTGAACTTTAAGGCTATAGCATCAATGGAAAGCAGTTTTAGACTCAAACTCAATCTATTATGTTTATATGATGGAAGTTTGTTCCTGAAAACTGGTTAAGAAAAATTCTGGAAAATTCGAGTTTCATGAGTTTCGATTGATTGAAAATTACTTTCGATCAATCAAGTGAAACAAGAACTTTCTGTTTGATTCGATTGCTAGTCAATCAATCGAATGTTCTTTTTCGATCGATCGAGCAGCGATCGAGTACCAATCAAGCCAGGCAAATTGTTTGGTAAGAATTTTTTAATTCACATTCTATAGATCGAAAACTGTGAATTTTGAATTTTTCTAAGTGTTTTCACATGAATAAAGTGCAAGGCTATGTGTAATGAGATTACAAATTGAACTATATAAAATGATTAATTTATGGTCCTTAAAAGTTGAGGACATTTATTAATCATTATCTAACTAAAAGACCTAATGAGATCAAAGATATTAGTTAAATAGAACTCTTAGTCCTAAATAGTTTGGAACTTGTCTTTCAAGGAACATTCTAATGAGATTAGAATTTTTGTATGATTAAAAGTCCTTAATTTATTTTAATTAGAAGCTTTAAAGAGATTGAAGCTTTAATTAAAAGGTATATAGTTTCTAATAAGATTAGAATCTTTTAGTTAGTAAATTAAGGATAGAGTTCTTTATAACTAATTTTTTATCCATTAGAGTTTATGGAATCCTAAATAGTTTAGGACTTCCATTTTAGTTAGTGATTCTAATGAGATTAGAGTATTCAACAAGTGCAAGGTTATTAGTTATGATGGGATCACAATTATTTAAGAAAAACTCAAATAACGAGTGTGAGTACTGAAATAACCCTTTTATTAATTTTATTGTAATGTGAATAAATACCTTGTCTTGGCCTCGAGCCTTGCATTCCATGAGGAGGGTATTTACTTCACGGATTACATGATTAAACTTCTTTGTGATTATGCGAATGACATGACTTAGTTAGATCGCATCAAATTTAAACAATTAAACACATTTGATGTGTAGGGTTAAGATTGTGATTAAATCACAATTATTTCAAAACAATCTACTTGTTCTAAATTTTCTAGTGGAAGAGAGATACAAGGGTTGGATCTCACGGCTTCCATTGTCAGTTTATAGTAGTGTGGGGTAAAAATCTCGTCTTGGCCTCGAGCCTTGTGTTCCATGCAAAGGGTGTTTATTTCATGGTACAAGATTTAACTTCCCGGTTTATAATGGTGTGGGAAAGCACTTTGTCTTGGCCTCGAGCCATGCGTTCAATGCGGAGGGTGTTTGTTTCATGGTACTACAAGATTTAACTTCCCAGTTTATAGTGGTGTGGGTAAGCACTTCGTCTTGGCCTCGAGCCTTGTGTTCCATGCGGAGGGTGTTTTGCATCATGGTGCTACAAGATTAAACCTAACAAGGGTAAAGTTATGTGGCTACACATGGGTCTAGGCAATAGTTTACACTAGACTAAGTTTGATAGTATCCTCTATGCTGAGTTCTTGCTATTATTACTTAGAGGCTAAAGGAAGAGCAGCAAATTATTTTTGTTTGATAAGAGTTACCATGATAGCATTAATAATGAGAATAATTCTCGCCTGATCATAGTGATTGGTATGACCTCGCTATCAAGGAATATTAATTGTGGGATTAGGTTGTCGTTGCACCTAGTATAGAACGATTTTCAGGTTCCATATTATATGGTTATGGATGCAAAATATAATGTCCCTATAATTATGTTCATAGTCTCAAAATAAAGTTGTCATAAATTTTGTTCTCTAGCTACTATTTTAATTGAATCACATTAACTAAGAAATAATTTTGGACATGGTGCTTAAAGGAACTGAAGTACATAAATATGTTTCGATTCAGCATTGTCATAATTTCCTATACAAGATGCATGGATGGAAGATAGCTTATGGTATGATCATAGTCTCCATTAGAATGCTAAAATGTTACATTGGCTTCTATCTTAATTGTACTACAACATAAGATGTAAGAGTTAGTACTAGACTTAGACTTTATATTAAGTCTAAATGAGAGTTTGGTATGAATCGTATTGAGTGCTAAGAAAGGCTTAAGGAGTTCTAATTCTATATCATTTTATGAAAACAATTTATTTTTAAATGAATTAGAATTCTTGGATGTAGAGATTAAATGCTAATCTTATATGGATATGATCCATAAGTTCTTGTTAGAATCATTTGATCAATTCAGATTGTTTTGAAAATAAGTAAATTTTTTTTTTATTATTTGAATTGATAAGTGAGTTTTACGCAATGGAATACATTCTAAAACCTAAGGCTAGAATCAATATGATTTAATTCAAATTCTTAGCCTGAACCGAAAGATAAGGGTGATAAGAAGAGGGATTATAATACCAAATAGTTAGACAAGCTAGTTGCCCTAATAGTTGCCAAAAGGAAATTAGACTCAAAAGTATGACCAAAAGGAAAGCATTTCCGTTTTGGTAAAGCTAAGCATTGTCCATGATTGTTTTCTAGATGGAAATTTACATGTTTTACTTTTTAAAGAGAAAGTTTTCATCCTTTGGTATTGTATGTCTTGGCACTTATGTCTAGATCTTATTAATCTAAACAGTATTCAAGATTGGTGAAAGATGGGCTTTTAGAACCATTATTTTGTTATATTCTCATTCTTTGAATTCTATTTAGAGGATAATATGATCTAGGGCTCCTTTATTGTAAAAGAATATAGTTTCAACGACTTCTTTAAGTCAGTGCATACATGAAGGAGGAATAAGACTCTTTTAGAAATAGTAAAGTACATGATAAGTATTTCCATTTGCTTATTTCTTTTGGAGATATACTCTAATTATTACTATACATTTTCTAAAATTTATTTCAAGAGTTTGTTCCTAGGACATTTGTCAAATTGTGGATTGGGTGAAAACCTAGTATATGATATTTCTAGTTTTGGAGATGTCCAACACTTGTGCTAGAAAGGAAGTCTGACAAATTGGAATCAAAAGGTAGAAAATGTGTGTTTATGTTGGGTATCCAAAAGGAATTGCGGAAGATTATTTTGGTAGTCATAAAGAAGACAAGATGTTTGTAAAGTACAAATAAAAAGTTTCTTGATGATGACTATGTGAATAATCTTAAAGCTAAACGTAGAATTGTTCTAGAAGAAAAATGATAGAATTTGTTGTAGGACAACTATAAAATACATTAAGAAATGAGATGGTTGTATTAAATACATCACAAGACATTATTCTATATATATATATATATATATCTAGTACACCGGTACAATATCGTAGTGGGAGGATTATAAATTACCAAATAAATTCATACTTTTGGGATAAACTTTTGAAGTCATTCTACAAGGATATGAATTTGATCATCGGTCCTACGTAGAGGCAATAGATGATATAAATATGGATTAATGGATCAAGGTTATGTGAATAGAATTAGATTTTATTTAAAGTCTAGAACTTGTAGAGGCGTCCAGTGGCATTAAGCCTATTGTTCTCAAATAGGTCTACGAAAATGAGATTGATAGATTTGAAGGTGCAAACCTTCAAAGTAAAGATTAGTGATGAAAAGATTTATTCAGAAAGAAATGGTTCGACTATGAAAAGATTTTTTCACCAATAGTCAAGTTTGACTCTATCTAGATTCTCTTATACATTATATTTCATTTGGATGAAATATGGCAATGGATATCAAGAAAACTTATTTTAATAGCAACCTTGAGAAAGACATTTATATGATGTAACTAGACTTGAACATAGCAAACAACCAATAGTGTTAAGTATGCAAGTTGCTTAAATTCCATTTATGGACCAAAGCAAGCATATGAATCATAAAATATCAGTTTTGATCAAGAAATCAAATTGTTTGATTTTGAAATCAAATTGTTTGATTTTGATCAAGTATTAAAAAGGACTTATGTGTGTAAAAGCTATATAGAATAATAAGTCTCTTAATATATGTTGATGACATTCTAATCATTTAGAATGAAGTAGAGTTATTGTCATCAATAGAGTTTTTGTTGTCTAGTCCAGTTTGATATAAAGTACTTGAGAAAGACTGGTCACATCCTAAGAATTAAACTTTGTTAAAATTCAGAAATTAAGATGTTGAGTCTATCTCAAATTGCTTAAATAGATTAAATTCTAGCCAAGTATAGCATGTATTACTTCAAGAAAGGATTTTTTGCTTTTAAGTTTGAAGTTCCTTTATAAAAGATTATAAGTCCTAAGACATATTAAAGTAAAAGCATATTAAGACGGTTCCTAATACTATATCAATAGGAAGTTTTTATGCTATGCTATATACTAGGCTAAATATCTATTTTGCAGTAGGCATGGTAAGCAAATATCAATTGAATCTAAGATCACTTAATTTAGTGGGAGTAAAGCATATACTCAAATATCTTAGGAGAATGAGGGATTATATGCTTGTCCACCAAAGTGAGGATTTGATGGTTACTGGATGTACAAATACTGACTTGTAATTTGATTGTGATTCATGAAGTTGGACTTCAAGATATGTGTTGATCCTAGGTGGTGAAGATACACATTAAGCGTAAGTATTATCTCATTAGAGAGATATGAGTACGTGAGAAGTAGTAGTAGAAAAAATAATTTATGCAATAAATCTGGCTGAAACTTGTTTCCAAACCTTGCCTTAGAGTCACTATGAATCACTCTAAAGGGAGATAAGTGTCGGATATATGGTAAATTGTCTTTGAGGGCAAGTGGGAGGTTGTTGGGGTTTAAGCCTTAAAATCCAATTTATTAGCATGTCATAAATAATTAAAATTTTTAATTATATGAGACTATTTATAAATGAACTAATTGGATATTATCTTAGTCCATGAGATACATAGTATGTGATTTATGTGATTTAGTCACAGAAGATATAAATCACAAGTTCTTTGTAAACTCATAATTTTAATTTGTAGTCAGTGATGAAATTGAGCATTTCATCTACAAAGACTATAACATATCAACTAAAATGATTTGTCTTAATCATGAAAGTAGAGACTTCTAGTTGATATGTTGATATGTTTTAAGAGTTAATACATATTGAACTAGACCACTATGAGATTTATTATTCTCCTAACGATTATCAAATGAATAATAAATCTCACGACTTCTATTTATATCAACTCTAAATCCTGAGAGAATAATAAACTTGATCATGAGGTGTAGATTGCTTTGATATATCAGGAGTGAGATCTAAAGTCACGATCAAAACCTCAGTATGTTTGGCAGCTGCATTTAATGTTGATGGAACATATATTCTCAAGATGGAATTCATAATCTCTTAATGGAGATATAAAATATTCACTTGAGATAAGTTTAATGGGTTTGGTTATTCAGAGTGTTGGGCCTAACCACTTTAGTAAGGAGTTACTAAAGTATATACCAATTTCATAAATATATGATGAATAACTTAAAGAATTAAACCGGATACTCAAGGATTAAGATGTAGTAATCTTCAAAGTGGTAGTCAACATTCATGACTGTGTATTACTACGAATATTTTAATGAAGGAGTTGCATGTACAATAAAGTCTTGGGATATAATTTATTAATAAGACTTAGAGTGCAATTATATTCATATAGTGGTATTGAATATAATTAATTGTATCTTTGGACTTGTCAAGAGTTGACAGAAAAGCCTAAGGCCCATTAGAGTTAGAGTCTTATTTATTCCCTTTTGGTCCCACTCTAAGCCACATACTAAAGCCCAATTGAAATAATTCAAAAGGTTAGCCCAATTAGATAATCAGTTATATATAAGGAGAAAAATATTCAAAATTTCATAAGGGGTTTTTCATTAAGATCATATAAGGAATAAAATGGTGTGTATGTGAGTGTGAGATACTCTTTTATTCTCCTCTTGGAAACTGATTGAGAGACAACACTTCTTGGGTATTAAGTAGAATTAGAGTGAAAATTAAAAGTGTTCCCATGTATTTCTAATCCTTTGGTTTTTGAATTTCACCGCACCAAGGTACGCTTTATTGTTCTTAAATTCTAAAACTTACATAGTACATGTTATCAATTGCAAATGAAGTAGATCCATTAATTTTCCGCTGCATATGTTTTGTATGCGATACAAACATGTATTTTTCCAACAATATATATATATATATATAGGGACGGACTCAGGATTTTAGTTAGCGAGGGCGGAGTATAAAGAAAAAAAACTCCAAAATAGGCATCCACATAGTATTAAAAAATTATAAATACACAAAATCGTTATTTCTAAATACATTAAGATGCAATTATCTACCAATAAAGACAAAAACAAAAACAAAATAATGCTTGCTAGGGTTTTTTTTTTTTTTTTTTTTTGGTTGAAGTTAGAGCATTCACTGTAGCGGCGCTAAAAGTTTTAGCTTTTAGCACCTTAAAAAGCTACTTTATCTATTTTACCACTTCACTTTATAATACACCCAATATCAAATGTTCTATTTTTTTTTTTTACCACTTCATTTAAAATAATATAAACAACTCATTAAAATAATAAAGGAAGAGAGAAAATTTGATTTTTTTTTTTTAATTGAAGAAAGAGATATAATCTTTGTTAGGAACATATTTATGTAATTAGCTAATCTTTTGACAAAACACACTTTACTTGTAATTGGGTAGATCTAGGATGGATTTAGTACTTTAAGAAACAAGTGTTCAAGTTTAGTATTGAAACCATGCAAATCTGTCTAAGAAACAACTGAAGAATGTGCTGCTCATTAAAGCTCGACAAAAGTCTCGACAAAATCCTTTCTATTGAGAATTATTGCTGAAGCTCGATAGAAACTCAACACAAGCTGTATCTGTCAAGAATTATGAAATCAAACTTTTCAAATCTGATTACATTCATATTCTTGAGTATTTGTATAGGGTTTCTTTTCTCACAACCCTAGACATATATAAGGATTATTTTAAGAGTCATCACGTGGAGATGCAAAGTAATAATACATGCATATTGTGATCGAAGACTAAATTTGCTCTAATTTATCATATTCTCTGTAGAAACTACTGCGTCTTTACGCCAAAGGTTTTGTAACTAAGGAGCTTCTCTATCTTCATTGTTGATGAACTAAAGAACTTTGCAGCCAACAATCTTCCTCAAGTTAGTGTGTTAATCACGTACTAGAATCCGTGCATCATTGGTTAGTCATGTACTAAGATTTGTGCATTGAATGGAGAGATTGCCACTACAATACAAGTCAAATTGGGCATTGGAGTAAAGGTTCAACTGTAGGTTAGTATTGGGTACTGGGATTCCTTTTACTTGTAATCGCTTGTATTGATAATAGTGGATTCTCGGAAGTGGTGACCTTAAATTCACCCGATGGGATTTTGCCTCAGTAGTTTTCCCCATTCATAAACAAATTACCTGTGTCAAATTTATTTTCCGCTACATTTAGTTATTTGGTGATTTGTTTGTGCTACCACGCTATTGCATGTTAAATTGACTTAATTAATTAACTTGGATAATTAATTAATTAATTTGCCAAAGGGGTCAATCTATTTTTGGCCTATCAATCTTAATAAAATATTGTATTTGATTTTTAATAACTTGCTACAATCAACTAGTATCTATACGAGTTTAATGTAATTGAAAAAAATTTAGCTTTAACTCCTCCAATAACACATGATTTTTTAGTTCTTTGGTGATAAAATAGTTTCTTTTGCTAAAATAAAATCACGATTGTGAATTTTTTTTATTTTTTTTGTTAAGTTTTTGGGTTGGATAGTTGTTATTTGGGTTAGGCTAGCTAGGCTGATTAGAAAGAAGGAGAGTCTAAGGTTTTGGAAGGGGGGCCAACTACAAAAATAAAATATATAATAACAAAAAATAAATAAAAATTTTGGATTCTAGGCCCCCACCTAAGTCCGTCCCTGTAGATATACCCAAAAATATATTTGCACCTCTATAATAATTAAATAGATATCAATTTATCATTCCTTAATAAATAAATAAACAAATAAATAAAACTTCATTCCTCGTATAATTAATGTGCGTTTGGGTTATGATGAAAAATGAAAATTATTACACTTGTACGGCACCGAGATCCCAAAGCCCATACCGGCCTTGAGCCCAGGCCCATACAGGCCCTAGGCCTAGGCCCATACCAGCCTTGGGCGCAGGCCCAGCGGAAAGGTCCAATTACCCTACGCCCTTCTTGAAACTGCCTTAATGTAAAAACAAGTTTTGGGTTTTGAATTCCAAAAGGTGATCGGTTAAACTTTCCTGGGCAAGCATATGAGTGTGTTTATCTGTAATGTCATGGTGGTTTAACTGTAAGTTAAAGGTATGGTTCAACTTACTGACGCAGCTAACTACCCGGTAAAAGTTGGGGAGAAGCTGGTCAGGACACAGCCCGTAGTACGTGAGTGTGTTTATCAAAAGGGGATCCACGAGAAACCTGACCCCGCCTTCTAAAATTGACATTAAAGGGAAGAAGGCTGTACCCCGCCCTCGGTGGAGTTCGATATCACTCTCATGGCAGTAAGCCACATCCACATCATCGGGAACATTAAATTTACTCCTAAAGGTGGCCAAAGAAGCCGAGGATTCTAGAAGGTAAGAGTAACCCATCTATAACGCCTAAAACTACAAAAGGGAACTTGAAGAAATAAAGCTGAAGGAATAGGAAGGGGAAGAAAAACTTACTTTGGGTTCTAAGGAGGAAAAGAATACTGGGCAAACGAGTAAGCGCACAGAGATTTGGTCGGCAAAGAGTAAGCGCAAAAAATCAGAGGCGAAGGAAAAATGAAATGATGTTCAGGGGGAGACTATTTATAGAGCCAAAAAGAAAGGGGGGGAGAAGAATCGTTTAATCAAGCAATAAATGAGCACGATTTACGAGCGGCCCAGCGAATGCCAAACGTAACTGATTCGCGCGCCGTTTCGGTTCACGAACTGTCAGGCAATAATGGCGACTGCACCTGGCGTCGCGAAACGGCGCGTCTTTTGATATGAATATTAATGAGAAGCCATAGTCACGAGTCCCGGGCTATAAGATTCCCGAGGTCAAAAGGCACAAACAGCTCCTTGATTCTTCTCGGCGACCGAGTATGAATCAAGGGGGGGCTAATGTACGGCACTAAGATCCCAAAGCCCATACCGGCCTTGAGTCCAGGCCCATACAGGCCCTGGGCCCAGGCCCATACCGGCCTTGGGCGCAGGCCCAGCGGAAAGGTCCAGTTACCCTACGCCCTTCTTTAAACTGCCTTAATGTAAAAACAAGTTTTGGGTTTTGAATTCCAAGAGGTGATCGGTTAAACTTTCCCGGGCAAGCATATGAGCCGTGTCCGGGAAAATCATGATATGCACGGGAAACTGAGTTGCCGAACATAATCGATCAAACTGGAATCAAGTTCCAAGGCCATAAATGCTGCACCGCCCTCTCACCTAAACATCCACTTTAACCTGATAATATTGGACCTTCAGTAGCACTAACGGTGGCTGTAATCATAATCTCCCCACTAACCTTGGCTATAAATAGAAGAAATCTGGGAGAAGAAGGAGGTCAGAAAAACTGAGAGAAAACAATCAAGTGAGAGAGTATAAACTGAGTGTTGCTTTGAGTCTCTCTGCCGAGAACGACCCATAATAGGAAATCCTCAAGTCCACTACAAATAAATTGTGAGCCCAAGTGATTTAAGGCCCAGAAGTCTCATACTTGGTTCTTACAACACTATTTAAGTTATTTTTACTACTATTCATGAGTTCCACTGCACTTTTTGGCACTATTCATGAGTCTCATTGTACTATTTCAACTAACTTTTACCTTTATCTACAGTACTTTCAGCAATAATTTTTCAATTTTAGAAAAATAAGCGGTATCCAAACACATCCTTAGTTTTCCTCTCTCCAGCAAAATTGTGCCCAAGGAACTTTACCCTTCAAATAATATTGGTGTCCATCTCTAAACACCCATCAACGACCACAATCTTGATAACCATTTGAAGCATCAATCTTTTCATTATCATTTGATGCCTTTAAGTTGTCAAATCACTATACATATATATATATATATATATATATATATATGTGTGTGTGAGTGTATTTGTTATGAAATTGGGATACAAAATTACTTTTTTATTTTTTAATTAAATTTTAATATGATTTTATTGATTTGAAAATTAGGGATTAATCTTATTTTTAAAAATATTTCATTTTTAGGATAATTGAGCCTCACAATAATTGTAAATATAATTATATATTTAAATTATTTTAGAAATATAATTTCTAAAATACATGCGTGGGGTCTTATTCCAATTTTATAATCAAATATATGAATAAGAATAACTATTCCATTACAACATCTTTTATTACCAATATTCTAGATTCCTATTTCTAACGTAATTACTATTTAGTATAATAAACTTTCCATAAATTACTTCTTTAACAAGGAAAAGATGTTGATCTCATTCTTTGAAAACCCAAAACTAATCAAATTAAGAATTCAATACAATTTCTAACAACAAGAAAATTAAAATTAATTGAGACAAACTTTTAAAAATTAAAAATGGGTCATCACAAAGAATGCCATTGAGAGTAAGATATATTTTAAACATGGATATAGGCCACCACAAAGAATATCATTACTTATAGACTATTACCTGAACCTTAACTATTTAGCATCTTGCATCTTTATTTTCTTTAGTTTTGTTATATTTTTTGCTAAATGATAAAATTATGGCGTAAATGCACTTTTGGTCCCTACATTTTGGGGTCATTTATATTTTAGTTCCTACATTTCTATTTTACCACTTTTAGTCTCTAAAATGAAAAACGT
Organism: Quercus lobata; assembly: GCF_001633185.2. NCBI lineage: Eukaryota > Viridiplantae > Streptophyta > Magnoliopsida > Fagales > Fagaceae > Quercus > Quercus lobata. Next base: position 28,887,172 of record NC_044913.1, read on the forward strand.
GTTCCATTTTGGTTCTTATCATCACTCACTTAATGAAAATATCCTACATGGCAAACGAAGTGCACTATTGGCACAATAAATGCTGACATGTCCATTAAAATAATAATATTTTTTATTATTTAATAAATGTCACACCAGCTTAGAATTTAAAAAAATTAATTTATCAATTTTAACAAAATTAAAAAAAAAAGGAGAAACAGTATTAAAAATTAAAAAAAAAAAAAAAAAAACACACACACACACAAATTTAGATCTAAATCATATAAACCCAGAAAATCAAGCACAGAAAAATCATAAATGAATATTGTACAAAATATAATCAATCCATATATATGCACAAACCAAATCATCCAAAAGAAAAAATAGATTTAAATCCAAAATTTAATCAATACAATCATTAACAAAATACCCACAAAATTGAACAAACCCAACTCAATCCCTCAACCATACCAACAACAACAAACACAACTCCCACCCAAACAAAATACCCATAAAACCATTAACCTAGCACATCTCAAACTCTTTCTCTCAATAAACTCCCTTAACTGAATCTTAAGCCATCATTAGAAACCTAGATTTGAACAAGGTGAAAACCCCTACTCAGATCAACAAAAATAATCACCCACAAACCCACCATCGGAGTGCGCTGCCACCTATCTCCACCAAAATCTCCACCACTAAACTGAGAGATAGAGAGATGAAATAGAGAAAGACCCACCGATTTGAGACAAAAACCACCTACCGATCCAAGAGCACCCACCGATCTGAGGCAAAGACCCACCGATCTGAGAGAGAGACCCACTGCTTTGAGAGAGACAGTGAACTGAGATAGAGAAAGAGACACCTAATTGAGAGAGAGAGAGAGAGAGAGAGAGAGAGAGAGAGATTTGGGATTTTCAGCTAAGAGATTAAGAGAGTTTGAGAGAGAAAGAGAGAGTTTGAGGAAGATATTTTGAGCTGAGAGAAGAGAGCTCGGGGAAGAACATGAACAATCATATGTTCTAGTGAAGAACATCTTCCAAAAATATAACAAAAAAGAATATTTTATTTTATTTTTTAAAAAAAATAATAAGTTTATTTTAATTATTTTATTTTTTTTCTAATGTGGCTTTTTTAATATATTTAAAATGTTGATCTGTCATTTATTATTTGCCAAATAATTCTTTTTATTATTATTTTAATGGGCATGTCAGCATTAAGTGTGTTTGCACTCTATTCTGTTTGCCATGTAGGATTCTTCCATTAAGTGAGTAACGGTAGGGACCAAAATGGAACATGTTTTTCATTTTAAGGACTAAAAGTGGTAAAATAGAAATGTAGGGACCAAAATAGAAATGACCCCAAAATGTAGAGACCAAAAGTGCATTTATGCCTAAAATTATTAAAGAGAAAAAAGGTCAAGGCCTGGGCGATCTACCATCTTTGCCCCTGATGATGCACAAAATCGTCAGTGAGTTGATTGTCCACGCACGTGCCAGTTAATGTACCTGAAGAACAAAAAAGAAACAACCTACAGAGAGCACCGATGCGGTGCCGGCCAAAGACCCTCCGAAGATTAAGTTAGTGGCTGAAGAATATCTAAGAACTCAATAGTGTAAAGCTAGAGATTTTCGCGTACCTTGGGGGAGAGGAGGTATGGTATTTATACAGTGGTGTAAAGCTAACTAAGACCCTTTAAATACAGGATCTATCCATGTGGAGGAGATTTGGAGTTAAGGCTTCAAGATCTTAGGGCTACCCTTTCCATATGGGGAAGATCCAAATGTGTAGTAGGATTTTTGTGGTGTGAAAGTTATTTCCATATAGGGATGTATAAGTGGGGATCATGCAAGAGTTAATGGGGCCCCATGTACTCAATCGTCGGTATGCATAGCCATCCGTTAGGCCCCTTCATCTCTCTTCGTACCACACCTCCAATCTATCTGTTGGCCTTTATACGTGTGTCACTCGTTGGGACCAATGGCCTAGTACTCGATGGGTCTTTGTGAAGTTGACGGTCGCTCTAAGACGATCATACCATCGAGTCCTTATGGAAACGAAAGGAGGCGTATATCCCGATGACTCATCAAGCGAAGTGTTTTCATCCTGACGAGTCGAAGAGTTAAAAACATTTATTTCGGAAATATCCTGATCAGCCTCCATGATGTAGGTAGAAAGATTGGAGATGGGATACATTTCTCAATTCTAAATATTTGTGGAAAATACCTCTAACCTCTTTATTATGCTTAGCTTTTGAACAAGATGTGATGATGCCAAAAATCATCAGTATGTTATTCGTCCAACAAAGCCAATGTCTTCCTTGAATACCTACAAGAAAAAAGAGAGATTTTGGTGGAGAAAACACCAATGGGGTGTTTTCTTAAAACCCTTCGATGGTGAAGTCAATATTGTGACTTTAGCTAGTGATAATTAAGTAATCAAAGCTTCTTTAGGATTTCAAGGGTGTATTTGTGTGTACCTTTCCTTCATTTGTCTAATTCCTTTTATAGGAGCTAGACCTTGTAACTTGCCTTTATTACGCCATAAATCAGGCTTTATTGCCTTTGTAACGTATCAGACAATAAAGTTGACCATCTTTAATGATCAACGGTTACAGAACTTGCTGAAGGTTTTGTCAATTACTGATATACATAAATCAGCATTAATGTCAATTTATTGTCATTTGGACGAAACATTTTCCGATTCATCAATTGCCTCCTTATTTCAAAATTGTTCATCTAGAGGAGGAAATATTTGTAGGAATAAATTATGTTCATCTATGTTGTTTCGGATTCCGTTCTTATCGCATTTATGAGGCGCGACTTATTTGGTCAAATTTTTGTCACATGTCATGTTCTGATTGGTTGTTCATGCATTGGGACTCTGAGGGCCAGAAGGACAATCATCTGGAGAAGATGAAAAAAGAAGTGGAAGAGGCTATGAAGAATTTTAAGGCATTTGAAAAATATTCTTACAAGCTCATGGTTGAGTATGCTGATGGTTTCGAGCTTCTTCAGAAGTATCTCGTCAAACATTATCCTAACTTGAATTTCTCTTTGTTGGATATGGAGGAAATTGAAAAGGAGATGTTGACCATGGAGGCAGATCTTGTTAACATAGCTGCTAAAGATGCCGTGGTGGATGTTGTAGGTGATGCTGAGAATGTTGCCTCTATCACTGACAACATTAATGTAGAATAGAAACATTTGTTCCTTTATTTTTCAGGCTCTCATATTTTGAGCAAAGACAATAATTCTTTTTTGGGCCCGTGTGTTTTGGGCATAAGACAATATTTCTGCTTTCTTTTGAACTCTTTTATTCTATGACTTTGTTGTCATTAGCAGTTTTCTTTTGAACTATTGTGTGCGAGATCAATTTCTCACTTGAATTCTGTGAATTTGTAGTGACAATATGTGTCGCCTGGCAATCTTTTTAAACTGCATGATGATCAACATATTTATTTCATCTGTAATTACTACATGCCAAGAGGCAATACATATATATTTTTTGTGCTATGGTCGTTTTGGACGATCAATGCGTTGGTTGCTGCAATCACTGTGCACTTGCAAGACAATCATCTTTTAATGGCATGATCGTTTCTTTTTGTTGGATGATCAATGCGTTTGGCAAAATAATCATCTTTTAATGATCGTTGCATTTCGTTGGATGATCGATGCGTTTGCGATTGTTGCGTATCGCAAAGCAATCGTCTTTTGGTGGCATAATTGTTGCGATCGATGCATTTGTTTTTGCGATTGTTGCATGTAGCAGAGCATTCATCTTTATTTTTTGTGATTGTTGCATGTAGCAGAGCAATCATCTTATTTTTGTGATTGTTGCGTGTAGTAGAGCATTCATCTTATTTTTTTTGCAATTGTTGTATGTAGCAGAGCAATTGTCTTTTTTTTTTTTTTTTTTTTTTTTTTTTTGTGATTAGTGCCCGCAATAGAGCAATCGTCTTATTTTTGCGATTGTTGCCTGTAGCAAATTAATCATCTTTCTTTTTACGATTGTTACATTTTGTTGGATGATCGGTGTGTTTGCAATTGTTGCCCGTAGCAAAGCAATCATCTATTTGTGAAGGAATCTTAAGATCGCTTTATTTTTGAAAATGAAACCTTGAGATCTTTATTCAGGGTCCTATTCTTCAAGAAAGACCTTTATTCTGAAATGAAATACAAGGAAGAGATCATAATAAACTGGAAAAAAGAAAACCAGAAGAATACTTACTAGTAGTATTTTCTCAAATGTTCAACATTCCATGGACGAGGTAGGTCCATCCTATCCATGTTTGTTAGGCGATAACTTCCTTCTCGCGTGTAGCCTTTGATTTTGTAGGGTCCTTCCTAATTTGGGCCCAACTTTCCCTGTGTTGGATCCTTGGTAGCTTGGGAGAGCTTTCTTAGGACTAAATTGCTTTCTTCAAATTTTCTTACTTTCACTTTGCTATTGTATTATCTTGCAATTTGATTATGGTATCTAGCCATTCTTGTCCGAGCTTTTTTTCTTGACTCATCAAGTAGATCAAGATTGATTTTCAGTTCTTCGTCATTCTTTGCTTCATCAAATGTAATGGTTCTGAAGTTGGAGAGTCTGATCTTGATTGGTATGACAACCTCAGATTCGAATGTCAAGTTGAAAGGAGTTTCTCCTAATGGAGTCTTGGCCCCAGATATGAATGTTAAGTTGAAAGGAGTCTCGCCTGTTGAAGTCTTGGTTGTCGTTCTATATGCTCACAGTACACTAGGCAGCTTGTCTACCTAAGCTCCCTTTACCCTCTCAACTTGGGCTTTGATGATTTTAAGTAAAGTGCAGGCTGTCACTTCTACCTGCCCATTGGATTGGGGGTGTCCTTGGGTACTCCGAACCTGTAGATGACATTTTTCCAAACGAATGCCTGTATGTTCTTTTCTGTAATTTTTTCTAAGGGTTATGCTTCAACAATTTGGTGAAGTAATTTATGGTAACCAACAAAAACTTCATTTGTTTCTTCCTAGTTGGCAGAGGTCCAACTATGTCAATTCTCCATTGAGCGAGAGGCCAAGGGGAAGTTATGGGTGTGAGTTCTTCTGCTGGGACCTTGATTATGTTAGCAAATCACTGACACTTGTCACTTGCTTGGACGAATGCGAAGGCATCCTTCTGTACAGTTAGCCAATAGTATCCGGTTCTTAGTACTTTTGAGGCGAATGGCCGTGCCCCTGAGTGGTTGCCACAAATCCCTTCGTAGATCTCGTGAAGTGCATAATTGGCTTCATCTTCCATTAAGCACCCCAAGTATGGGAATGCAAATCCTCGTTTGTATAAACCTTCATTGATTAGGACAAATCATGACGCCCTTAATCGCAACTTCCTTGCTTCGTTATGATCCACCAGAAGTTCTCCACTGTGAAGATAATTGAGGATGGGGGTCATCCAATGATTTGGGATCTGGACAGGGAACACTTCCATTATGTTGGTGCTTGGTTCTTTCAGTATTTCGACAGAAACTCCTTTTGCCTGATAATGCTAATTTTGCCAACTGGTTAGCTTGGCTGTTCTGTGCTCTTGGGATCTGCAGAAAATTTATTTTTTCAAAATGATCAGCCAATTGATGGATCAACCGTAAGTAATGCTGCATTCTTTTTAGGATGGCTTCATAATCATCATTCACCTATCTCGTCACCAACTGTGAATCACTATAGACGTTCAGTTTTTGTGCCCTTATGGATTTTGCCAACTTCAACCCAGTTAAGTAGGCTTCATATTCGGCCTCATTATTTGCAGTTAGGAACTAGAGTCGAACTGCATATTGGATGATATCCTTTTCTGGTGTCTCAAGGATCACTCCTACTCCTCCTGCATCTTTGTTGGATGATTCATCTACCTTTGCCGTCCACCAATCTTCATCGTCATTACTTTCCATTCTTGGAGTAAATTCTGCTATAAAATCGACCAATGCTTGAGCTTTTATTGATGTCCGGGTTCAATATTTGACATCAAACTCCCCCAATTCTACCGCCCACAAAACCAATTGTCTAGCCGTGTTTGGCTTGTTCATGGCTCTCTTCATTGGTTGATCAGTCAGTACAATGATCATGTGCGCTTGGAAGTATGGTCGCAGCTTTCGTGATGTTGTGATCGAAGCGAAGACCATTTTCTCAATATTGGGGTACTGTGCCTCTGCTTCTTTGAAGGCTTGACTAGTGTAATGGACTTGCTTTTGTGCTCCATCTTACTTTCGTATCAAATCCAAACTAACTGCACTTTGTGATACAACCAAATACAAGAAAAGATCTTCCACTACTTTGGAAGGGCTTAAAAGAGGTGGGGTCATCAGGTATTGTTTCAAACTTTCAAAAGCCTTAGTACATTCATTTTTCCACTCAAATTTTTCTTAAGAAGTTTAAAAAATGGGAGGCACTTATTTGTAGATCAAACGAACTTGTTGAGGGCGGCTATTCTTCCGCTCAGACGTTGTACATCCTTTACATTTGTTGGAGGTGACATTTCAATTATTGCTCTGACTTTGTCTGGGTTTGCTTCTATCCTTCTTTGTGACATAATAAAGCCGAGAAATTTTCCATATGGCACAACAAACATACATTTGGATGGGTTCAGCTTCATGTTGTACTTTCAAAGAGTGTTGAAAGTCTCTTCTAAATTTGCTAAGTGGTTTACTGTTTGTCGGCTCTTGACCAACCTGTCATCTACGTACACCTCCGCATTTCGTCCAATCTGATTGTGGAACATGCAATTCACCAATCTTTGATATGTGGCACCTGCATTTTTTAGTCCGAAGGGCATTACCTTGTAGCCGTAGAGGCCTTGACTAGTAATAAACGTTGTTTTCTCTTGATCTTTTTTGTCCATCATGATCTAGTTGTAACCAAAGAATGCATCATGAAGCTGAGAAGTTCATGCCCAGCGGTCGAATCTACCATCTGGTCGATTTGTGGTAGAGGGAAACTATCTTCTGGGCAAACTTTATTCAGATCAGTAAAATCTACACACATCCTCCATTTCCCATTTGGTTTTTTGACCATGACCACATTTGCTAGCCATTTTGGATAATAAACCTCTCGAATGAATTCATTAGACAGAAGTTTATCTACCTCTTCCATAACTTCTTGATTACACTCCAAAGGAAAGACTTTTCGTTTCTGTTGGACTGGCTTTTGCATGAGGTCTGTAGATAAGCGATGCACAATCACTCCTTTATCTATCTCGGCCATATCTTCGTGACTCCAGGCAAACACATCCTGATTATCTTTTAGGAATTGTACTACCTTCATTTTTATATCTTCACCTTCACAAGGATTTGGCTAGGAGGCATTACCAGTGGGGTGAAGTTTGGGAATTGCCTTTTATTGCTCATTTTGCTGGCTTTGTATGAATTTTTCCTCATTTCTACGTTCTAGATGGTTTTCACTCTCATTTTCTCTCCTAGGTCTCTCTGTGATCCCTTTAGATGCTAAGAAATCCTCTACATTCATGTATTTTTGTGCTTTGAACAACAGGTTTGTCATGGTTGCTGGTGGGTTCTTTGTTATTGAAAATAGGAAGTCCTCTGATCTCAGTCCTGCCTGGAAGGCTGTGAGCAACACCTGATCTTTTGCTACGTCCACTTGAAGCACCTCTTTATAGAATCTTGTCACATATGTTCTTAAGGATTCACCTGTTTCCTGTTTCACACTTAATAAATGCGAAGTGGGTCGTCTATACCTTTGACCACCAATGAAGTGATGGGCGAAAGCCTCACCTAGTTCTTCGAAACTTTCAATTGTCAAAGGGGGGATTTTGCTAGAACATATCTTGGCCACTCCCTTGAGAGTAGTTGGAAAGGCTCTACACATGATCTCGTCTGGGGTCCTTTACAGGTTCATCAAACTTTGAAAGGTTGATGTGGTCGAGTAGATCCTTCGAACCATCAAAAGAATCAAGTTGCGGGAGTCTAAATTTTTGTGGCAACGGCAGGTCCAACATAGCTGTGGTAAATGGTGATGCAGTTTGTTTGATCATTCCATCCAGATTTTTTTGACCTTTTCCCTTTACTGCATTGTTCAACTCATCCATCCGCTTCTTCATGTTTCGGAGTTCTTCTTCCATCCTGCTTGGACGTTCAGTTCCATCCAAATGGTCTTTTCTCTGGCTGTTCTCTTCGTTATTACTTTGTTGTTCCCTATTTTTTGTTTTGGGCTAGACGTTGTCACTTCTCTGCCTCAGCTCTTTACTTTGCCTAGTCAGCTCTTCTACACTCGCAACAAGGGTTTGTATCTGCTCTTCCATCTGGTTTGAAGAGTTAGGATCCATTGGGGACGAAAAACTTTTGCAGCAGGTTAGAGCATTGGTTTCAGATATGTCTTCACACAAACGACGCCAAACTGATGATGCTAAAAATCGTCAGTTTGTTATTCGTCCAACAAAGCCAACGTCTTCCTTGAATACCTGCAAGACAAAAGAGAGATTTGGTGGAGAAAACACTAGTGAGGTGTTTTATTAAAACCCTCTGATGGTGGTGAAGTCAGTATTGTGACCTTAGCTAGTGATAATTAAGTAATCAAAGCTTCTTTATGATTTCAAGGGTGTATTTGTGTGTACCTTTCCTTCATTTTTCTAATTCCTTTTATAGGAGTTGGACCATGTAACCCACCTTTATTATGCCATAAATCAGGCTTTATTGCCTTTGAAACGTATCAAGCAATTAAGTTGACCATCTTTAATGATCAACAGTTACAGAACCTGCTGAAGTTTTGTCAGTTACTAATGTACATAAATCAGCATTAATGTCCATTTATTGTCATTTGGACAAAACATTTTCTGATTCATCAGGATGTATGAGAAAATATGTGTATGCAACTTTCGTGACACAACTTTTATACCACAATTTTGATACCATTGATTGTGAGTAGTGAATAAAAAGTAGCAAGTTTATGCAAAAGTAATAGACAATCATTTATAATTTGTCATGTTAAAGTTGTTACAAAAGTTTTTAAACAAAAATTGTCCTCGAACAACTCTGTTAGGATGTACATATGATTGTAGCGCAATAATCATATAAAAAATAGTATTATAAAAATTGTTGATGTTGCTCCAACAAGCTTTACCCTAATTCGTTACAATAATGAAATGACGAATAATGTGGACTCATGCCCAATTCGCCCCTTTACCATTTCTAAAGAGGGCAGTGGCACACTCATTGGAAACTTTTCCTATAACCAAACTATTGGAGAATTTTATGCTCTCTGAAAAATAAAGAAAGAAAAATTAAATATTATAAATGTAAAGTTTAGGAAGATATCTGTATTGAATGGCCAACATGAATAGACCCTCTAATAGCCTTTTATTTTAGTTCATAAGAGTTCAAAAAGATGTTATACAAAGCACCAAACATAGACCAAGAGTGAAAAGGAAAGGTGTCAAGAAAAGGTAAAATGTGTAACTAAAAGAATAAGGGGACGAAGAAAGGAGTGAGAAAAAGGAGAAGAAACTTTGGATTGTGATTATTGTCCCCCAATATTCCAAAGAGGTCTACATCAAATCAAACCCCATCTTGTAATGGAGGGTCCCTAATTGCACTATCTTCATACCTTCTAAAACCAAAGCATTCACAAAATAGCTCTTAAACAAAAACAAGAAAACAAGAAAAACAAAAACAAAAACTTAAATAACAAACGCACCATTTATTATATATAATACCATATGTTACACGTTTGTATGTATTTTTAAATAAAACTCTTGTGCATATTTTCTATAATTAAACCTATTATCCATGTATTAAAAATTTCTCATATTATAATTTAATTGAAATTTTAAATCTTATTGCCATATATAATCCATATATATATATATATATATTTTTTTTTTTGAGAATGTATAATCCATATACTTGATTTAAAATAAAATCATTTGAAATTATAATTACATGGGACAGTAAATACTCTTTTTTTTTCTTTTCTTTTTTGCCAAGTGCATGAAAGAATATATTAAACATCATTTCCTTCATTCACTTGTTATATATTTTCCTTAAAAATACATCTAAAATTTGAAAAGAAAAAATTATATTCTCAATTTATTAAATCCTTAATTAGTTGAATATTTATAACATCTTATAAAATATAATAGGATAATATAAGTATGCTATTAAATTGAAATATAATAAATTAAATACTTTATCATATGTTCCGAACCTTTTCTTCAAATGCATAATATACCCATATGTATGTTTATTTATGGTATTTTTATTTCTATTTTCTATGTCATTTTTTTCCCAATCTTGAACCTAATGAAACACACATGTATTTATACCATACATATTTAGTCCCATACATTGCTAACTTAGTAACTATGTCATTTATATAATTTGGTAACACAAAAATCAATATTTCTCTCAACTTTTATTTCTCAAAATTACTAAGTTAAGTAAATGAAAAATTATTTTTAACCAAAGTAAAATTAATTAAAATTTCTAAATCGAAGGTATTTCTTGCAATAGATATTACCAAAGGTGAGGTCTTGAATTTATTCTTATTATTTGACACCAAAGGTAAAATCAATAGGGAAGCCTTGATTTATTCACCCACCAAAAAATAAAAGCCTTCAATTGTGAAATGCCGCTCAATCAAGTGTCCATTTTTTCATTTGTAAGAAGTCGTAAAAAAGAAATGATAAACTTTTTTTTTTTTTTTTTTTGAGAAGAATATTTGACTAAACTTACTTTAACAGTCGAACCCAAAACCATGATCAGGTCCAGGTTTTCATGTCTCATGAGATGGTAACAAATAGAATCCAAAAAAGAAAAGAAAACTTGATTGAAACCTCTAGCATTCAAATAGAACTTAAAGAGTATAATGCACGGGCATCATCACATCAGCCACTTCTTTTTTACCCTTTCCTTTTCCTTTACCTTTTCTTCCTTTGTTTCTATTGCTTTTGTTAGAGCATAAATTCTAGGAATAGAATTCAAGGAAATTCTGGTTTATAATAAAACTAGGGAAACATTTTTTTTTTTCTTATATATAAATTGACTACAAACATGATTTTACAATTTTACTAGCAAAGACCATTCAAAAGAAAAGATTCATTCTCCGATCCTATTTCTCATCATATGCCTTTTGATTTCAACGTCCGACTTTTCAAAGCACTATTGGCCTGGCTTGAGCTTTGCTTGAAATGCCACATTCTTTGATGATTTCCACAAATTCATATCCCCAACAAAATGTAGTACACAAGCGTTATGGGCAATGCAACTAGCATCCCAAATATAACACTGCAAATTAAGAAATTTATCAGTACACACAAAAGGAAAAGAAAAATTTGCAGAGTAAAAGATCGTAATTGAGTTAGGAAATGATGTACTCACGCTGTGCTGAGAATATCAGGATGTACATTGTACTCCTTGGCAAAGACAAAGGGGACAATTCCTTGTGGGAGAGCTGCCTGTTATTTTGTTTGCCAATCCAAGGCACGTGAGGGGCAAAAAAACATGTTAATAATGGTACAGATGCATGTTTGTTGTTCATTAATAACACCACCAAACAAGTCCTTACTCATGGTGTAAGACTAATTATAGTTTCTTATAGAACACAATTGCTTTATGGCATTGCTCTTTCCAGCTCAACTTTTACTACCTCCAGAAAAGTTTTTTTTTTTATTTTTTTTTTTTTTATTTAACAGTAAAAGACTAAAAGTAGTTCACTATTTGCTGAAGAACCTAGATGGAAAATTGGCAATGATCTTATTTTAATATCATATTAAAATAAAATTTTTATTGGAAAAATAATAAAAAATCTTATCTGGGTATAGCTCATAGCAACGTATTGTTTCTTTAATGTGCAGTTTTTGGAGCTTTTATGCAGAGAAAAGTAGGATTGGTTGTGTCAGGAGGAGGCAAAAAAGAAAAGAGAGAGAGAATTTTGAGAGCAAAAGAGAGAAAGAAAGGGGTGACCTGGACAATGGCAACGTGTAAGAGAACGCCCTTAAGGCCAACAGCAATGGAAGCGGCTGCCATGACAGCTGGACCTGTAAGGAATCTCACGGCCATAGCAAAAGTTGCTATGGAATTTCCACATGCTATGATCCTCGGTTGCAAAGCCATGAACAGACCTGTCATTCACATCAAAAGCAAAGCATCAGGCATGCATATCCATCACTACCATCACATCCCTTACTGTGTCAGTCAGTCATTCTTTTGAAAGACCTTTCATCATCATCACCACCACCCAATGCTACTAGTACTACCCCATCACCCACAAACCCATTATATCAAACCCCAACACAAGCATGGCAAAAAGTGTACCAAATATATAGTCAGAATCATAAAGAAACCGAGACATTATCATAACCATACACTGTTTTCTTTTCTTTGCTTTTTTGCTAGTCTTGCTTGCTTTCCCTTAATAAATAATTTTAATAATCAAAATGGGATAGACACAGAATCATTTATAGTAAAGAAAGTGTAAGGAGAGAATTTTGTCTGAACGACACTGTATATCTGTATTACAAGAAGGGTGTTTATACTAACCAAGACTGAACATGGCCATGCCAAGCCCCGCATCTGACAGTATGGCAATGGACTTTGCTATGATGGCAGGCATTTCAAGGTTCCACCTACAAGAAAAGAAACCCCACAAGGAAAACTTAATCAATATTAAAAAATAAAAATTGAGCCAAAATACTACATCTATTCACAGGGAAATTTTAAAATATGGATGATTTTAGACTACCTGAATGAGACTAGGGACCAAGTGAGGCCTATTAAACTTGAGTAGGTGTTGGGGTTTCGAATTAGCTTTCTCCAAACCATGATGAGTATAAGCCTAGTCATGACACTTGTTGGAGGCATGGTTTTTGGTTTGCCATCTCCCACTTTCTCAGCTTCATGGTTGTTCATCTCTCCATCTAACCCTCTGTTCCCAAAGCTGAAATCATCCCTTTCTAAGTACTCTTGATTCTCTCTTTGACCTTCCACTAATAATCCACAAACCAATAAAATCGCAATTAGAAGACTATAGGAAACAAAAATAAAGCAACACACACTAAAAATGAAACAAAAATTAAGTAATAACAATAATCTTATTGACCTTTTCCTGGAGAAACGGCCAATCTGACTTCTTTCTGATCGTTGTTTGCATATTCATGTCCTCCAAAGACATCTGAAACAGGAGAAGCACTTGAACTCCAAACAAACATATGAAGGTCCCTACCACCATCCTCAGCTGGCTTCTGCTGAGGCTGGCCATTAGGCTTTTTTACATTTACATTGGCATTGACATTAGCATTAGCATTAGCAGCAACATTTTTGGATCCTGTTGGTGAAAACATTCCTGGATTTGGTGCTGGGTAATGGCCAGCCCCTCCAGGCCCTGCACCATGGTAATGATACCTGGGCTTGCCACTGACTCCACCATCTTCTTCATAATTGGAAGGCCTTGGTGTTGGCCCTCTTGAAGCTGAGAGACCATAAACATCAGAGGCACCAAAGTTTGAGTTCCTCCCACCAGCTCCAGCACCAGCCATCATTGAATAAAAGTCCGTGTGATTGAAACTAGACCCTCTTGGAGTTGGGTTCCTTGAAGATTGCAAGGAGTATATCTCTGCATTGGTTAAGTTGGAGGGTCTAGGAGTTGTTGATGACAATCCTTGCGACCTCCTAGAGAAAATATCTGATCTTGAAGCATTGGATTTTCTCACAGTCACATGAAGCTTGCCATCTTCTTTAATTTCAGCTTCAGTTTCTAGTGGCTGCCTCCCATCTAATGACATGATGTCAGAGTCAACATGGATTGAGACAATGGAGCCCGCAGTGTCTGGAAATTGCTCAGAAATAAGCATTCTGGCACCTCTGTATTCAAACAAGAAGAGCATTAAGGTGTACCAAATAATGCACTGAAGGACCACAATTTGGACCATCAAACTCCCAGAAAAGTCGCCATACATTCCCTTAAGCAAAGGAATGCCCATGACCAAGGTGTTTGGGAGAGTTGAGAGTGAGAATAGAGTTATTGTCCAGTCCAAACAACCCCTCTTGCTCACCTTAGTCCAAACGGCAAGAACAGCTAAAACTATGACCTTTTGGAGGGTATCAGCAGCAATGAACCTGAAGTTCATGGTGTATGGATCATTGGAGGAGATGAAGTGGAATGAAAGGAGAGGGACTGCGAAGAGAGCCACAAACCGGTTGATACCAGAACACTGGTCAGGGGTGAAGATCTTCCACCATTTCACTGAACCATAGGCTAAGATCATGGCCACGTATAGTGGTACCATTGCAGTCATAACATGGTAGAAATCTAATAAACTAATCATCTTTGCTAACTTGTTGTATTACCCAATTCAAGAAAAGCTTTCTGAGCTGTGAGGAAGAAGACCAAGTTGAAAAAGATTGGATGAGAGTTTAGGAAGAACAAGAAGATGGAAGTGGTGGTGGTGGTGATGATAAAAAGAGTTGGGGAAATGGGAGAGCATGTGTTTTGGTTTTTGGGGTAGTGGGTAATAAGCAGAATACAGCAATAGTTTTTTCAGCTTTGAGAGTTGCGAACAAGCTTGCACTTACACTCCCCAAAGCGCACACAACAGAGTTTTTGCTTTTTATTTTGCTTTATTTTTTCCCTTTTTGTTTCGAGTTGCGTTTGGATTTGGGTACTGGGGAGAGGAGGGGAGTGAGTTGTGGTATTTGATATAGGACTTTGTAAGGTGGTGTATGGCTCTATTCTCTATGACTCTATGGGACTACTGGTTACATAAAGTGTAGAAGGGGCATTTTGGTTGGAGGTGGGTGTGTCTCAGACTGTACTTGTTTGGAGCCTTTTTCAGGGGTTGTAATTTGTAAAGAGCTGTATCCTCTTTCTTCTTGGATTCGCTTTTTTGCTCATGGGTTGTTGTATATGGGTTATGGACTTATGGCTGCATGTGTATGTTCTATTCTTTCTTTCTTCTTTTGGGTTAGTGAGAAGATATTCATTGCTTTTTGAGTTTTTTCTTTTTCTTTTTCTTTTTCTTTTAAAAAAAAAAAACTAAATGGAGACTAATTGGTGTGCTGAAAATATAATTCACTTTCATTGTCATTGAAAACGAAATTAAGATATTAATTGTCTGAGAAAATCAATGGATTGATTGTTATAGAATACCAATAAGATTGAACCAATGAATATGCAATTTAATTTGGCACTGACTTTTGTATCTAATTCCCATACCAAATGTGAATTTCATTGTAGTGTAGGATAAAAAGTTCGAATAACATTAGATTTGTAATATCTAATCTGAACCATACAATGATACAATTTCAAATGAAAATAATTTTTTATTTTTTATTTATTTATTTATTTATTTTTTATTATTATTATTTTTATGTTCTTATTCCGTAGATGTAGCCATAAGGATAAATCATGTAAACAACCTATGACTCATGAATTCCATCTTTTCTTTTTTCTGTCACTCCACAAATTTTTACATGTCGAGAATTCTATATGAATATGATCATAGAAACACCTATTATTTAACAATTAAGGGTATGTTTGGTATGCTATAATAATTCAAGTAATGGAATAGTTATCCACATGTAATAGTAATTTGGTAATTTGGTTGCAACTTTATCACATGGATTGGTTATTATATAGGAATAATTATTTTTTAAATTGAAGAATAGTTATTCATCTTTAAAATTGATGTAATAGTTATACTCTAGTGCACATAATAAGTTTTAAAATTAATATATTTTCAAAATATAAATTTTCCTTATACATCATATTTTACTAGTTTTCTATATGTAACAACCAAACTTATGGATAATAATAGTTATTCAATTACAATGTCTTGTGGGTTCTAATTAGCTCAACTGGTAAAGTTTCTGATTGTTGTATAAAAGATCTGGAGTTCAATACACGCCTACACCAAAAACTAATTATTGTCTTGGTTTGATGATAAAGAGCTATTAAAGTAATAGTTATTCCCTAGTACATATAATAGTTTTAAAATTAATATATTTCCAAAATATAAATTTTCCTTATACATCATATTTTACTAGCTTTCTATATGTAACAACCAAATTTATGGATAATAATAGTTATTTGGTCTGATGATAAAGAGCTATTGATGTAATAATTATTCCCTAGTGCATATAATAGGTTTTAAAATTAATATATTTCCAAAATATAAATTTTCCTTATACATCATATTTTACTAGCTTTCTATATGTAACAACCAAATTTATGGATAATAATAGTTATTCAATTATAATGTCTTGTAGGTTCCAGTTAACTCAACTGGTAAAGTTTCTGATTGTTGTATAAGAGATTTGGGGTTCAATCCATACCTACACCAAAAACTAATTGGTATCTTGGTCTGATGATAAAGAGCCATTATTAGGAGCGAATGTCATAGGTTGAAACTCTCTAAAAAAAAAAAAATTACAATGTCTTCTTTTCCTAGTAATAAAAATTAGTATGCCTAATGTAATCTACATTCAATGTACCAAACGTGTCCTAAATAAGTGAGAAGCATAAACAAGTGAAGGGAGAGTTACTTGTTACTAAATGCTAGTTTTTTTTTGGGGGGGGGGGGGGGCGGGCGCTAAAAACTTGTTACTAAATGCTAGTAGTATTAAGTTATTAACGCAAGGGATGTGATAAAACGAAATTAAGATATTAATTTTTTGAGAAAATCAATGGATTGATTGTTATAAAATACCAATAAGATTGAACCAATTAATATGCCGTTTAATTTGGCACCGACTTTTGTATCTAATTCCCATACCAAATGTGAATTTCATTGTAATGTATGATAAAAAGGTTGAATAACATTATACTTGTAATATCTAATATGAACCATACAATTTCAAATGAAAATGAATTTTTTTAATGTACTTATTCCGTAGATGTAGTTATAAGGCTAAATCATGTAAACAACCTATGACTCGTGAATTCCATTTTTTCTTATTTATGTCACTCCACAAATTTTTACATGTTGAGAATCTTATATGAATGTGATCATAGAAACACCTACTATTTTAACAACTAAGGGTATGTCTAGTACGCTATAATAACTCCTGTAATGGAATAGTTATTCATATGTAATAGCAATTCGGTCATTTGATTGCATCTTCATTACATGTATTAGTTATTACATAGGAATAACTATTCTTTAAATTGAAGAATAGTTATTTTTCTTTAAAATTTATGTAAGATTTATTATGTAGTGCATATAATAGGTTTAAAAATAATATATTTTCAAAAATATAAATTTTCCTTATACATCATCTTTTACTAGTTTTTCATATATAACAACCAAACTTATGGATAGTAATATTTAGGAGTGTTCACCAAATTGCACAAACCACACAAACCGCAAAAATTGCACCAAAACCACTTGCAAAATGGCATGCACCGCACCACAAGTAATAGTGCACTGCACCGCACAGCATGGTTCAGTGCGATTTGCGTTTTTATAATAAGAAAACCGCACAAACCGCGCCGCATCACAGCCTCTTTATATATTAGTATATTATTTATTTTTAATATTAAATATAAAATTTTAATAACCCTAGTTTTCAAAAAAAATAAAAGGTTTGGTAACCATAGAAAGTGTTGACTAGGAAAGCTAGCCCAAAATAAAGAAAAACTAGTTCAATAGTTTAAAATTTGGACCAAAACGAAGGAGAAAATTAGTTTTGGACAGAGTAGGAAAAGCCCATAATTTGAAAAATATACTGACTTCAAACCGCATCTTATACACCGCACGGTATAGTAACCGCAAAAATGAGATGCCGTGTGGTTATGATTTTGACTAAATTCTAAATTGCACCACACCACACATGTAACTGCAAAAATAAGGTGCGGTACAGTTATGGTTTTAGCTAAACCACATCGTAAAGTGTGGTGTTAAAAGTAGCTCAAAACTGCACCACACCACACCGCGAACACTCCTAATAGTTATTTCATTATAATGTCTTCTTTTCTTAATAATAAAGATTACTATTTCTAATATAATCTACATTTAGTATACCAAATGTACACCCTAAATAGGTGAGAGGCATGGGCAAGTGAAGGGAGAGTTACTTGTTACTAAATTAATGCTAGTTTTTTTTTTTTGGCTGGCTGGCTAAAAACTTGTTGCTAAATGCTAGTAGTAATAACGCAAGGGATGTCATCTCATAAGTATTTATTGCAATTTCTAGTTCATTAGTGAAATTATCAATCTAGGTAGAAGGAGAATTGATGGCTGGGTGATACCTTTCACGTGGACCCTGAATTGTCCAATAAAATGCTAAACGTGATTTAATAATACTTGGCAATTGCGAAGGCTTCAACTTATTAATGCGTTAGGTGGGAAGCAGGCGCTAAAATACAAAGACTACGGTTTATTTGGGCTACTGCAGCGTAACGCCCGGCCCACATCACAAACTCGGGATCACCTTCAAAGCTAAAATCAGGTCGAATCTTTGTGGCTCTCATTCTTATCTAGATCTCTTATTATTATTATATAAAAGAAAAAATTTTAAATCCAAGAATTTTAAAGGTGGATTTGGACAAATCCAAATCTTTGATTTTTTAAAACTATCTAAACAAGGTATATAAATTTTAATCATTCAAATCCAATCCTTATACCCAAACCCTACTATACAAATGCACTTCCAAAACTTGAGTTCTTCTAGGACCACAATTTTTGTGCCACAAGATTGACGTGGCGGATTGTAAGTACATGCTTATCATTTTTATATAGACTCACCACTCATAATAAACCATAAAAAAAGAAAAAAAGAAAAAGAAAAAGAAGTGATCTATATCTAACCAGAAGAAAAAGAAACTCACAAACCTTTTATGTATGGGTTTGGTTAATGAGTGATAAAGTACATTAGTCAAGATTGAGTTTTTTATTATAATGGATCAGCTTTTTTAAAGGAGTTAGCACAACATTCAATTAAAATGATATTTATTTATTTGTTTTTGCTACTTTTCAATATATTGGGAGACATTCAGTTCCTTCTTAATTAATGCAGAAGAGCACCCATTAACATGCATCTCTCTCTCTCCCCAACTAGTCACTAAAACCAATAATTTTCTATTTTATCTATAAACTTATTCTTACATATTACATTTAAAGTAAACAAGTATATTTTATTTTTTTAACATACCATGCTTTGTATACAATTAAAAACAAAAGTTTTATTATTAATTTTTTGGTCATGTTAATAGGTTCTCTTAGGGCAATTGTTAATAAACAATATTAGGAAATTTTAACATCATTTTTATGAGAAATATAAAAAGCTGTTAACATAATCAATTGTTTTATCATTTTCTCATAAAATGTTTTTAAAAATAGTTCCTAAGCCAATACCCTTAGGACATTTGTTAACATTTTCCATAATTTTATTTGAAGTAAATCCAACTTCTTCTTTTGATTAGGCTTTATATATGATGAATCAACTTAGTTTCGTTTTTTAAAGGAGAAGAAAAAAAAAGTGTTCATTCTTATGATACTCCTAAAAACATTTACTTTTTTTCTATTATTGTCCATTAATATTTTCAAAGAAATCCATATAATATAGCTTAATTTCATTCTATTCTACTTTATTTTTATTTCTTTCTGTTTTTTATGCCCATTATTCATTGTATTTCATTTTGTTCATTTCTATTCATTTATAATTTACTTATTCTATTACATTTCATTCTTTATGAGCTCTAAAATGGAACCTAATTTCGTTGGGCAAAGTGAACCATCACAGACACCGGCTGCTTTTGGTACCAAAGAACTCAATATTTTAAAATGCTTAAATTAATTTATCTTTAAAAAAAAATCTTTAATTAATTAATTTACATTGGCCAAAAAAATGGTCTCTCTTCACGTATAATATGCTCATATTACAGCAAATTTTGTTAGATCTGTTCATTAGTCTGATACACCAATGAAGTAGAATCAGTAGATAAAGTAATTGACATTTGAAAATTTTGCTTGTTGGTAGATGTTGGGCTTCAGAGTTGGGGGAAGAATATAAAAAATAAAAGCTCCCCCCAGTTTTTTGTAGTGCATAACAACAAAACAAATCACACAGAAAGTGATTTTAGCATATGAGCTTTACATTTACTACTAGAATAGAGGGGAATCTGGGCAAATGCTCTTTTAGTGCAAAAATTTCAGCGTTTTGTCCCCTTTTCCAAATTAATTGGGGAAATACCCATTTTTTGTAACTTGATTTTCTCAAAATCGAGTTTCAATGTAAAACTCGATTTATAGAAAATCAGGTATGGGGCGATCAAACTTAAAAAAAAAAAAAAGAAAAAAAAAAAAAAAAAGCATGGAACTCGAGTTCCATAAAAAATGCCACTATAAGCCTCCATGAAACGCGGCTATAGGTAAAATTCAAAAAAAAAAAAAAAAAAATTGCATGGAACTCAAGTTCCATAAAAAAACGCCACTATAGGCCTCCATGAAACGCGGCTATAGGTAAAATTCAAAAAAAAAAAAAAAAAATTGCATGGAACTCGAGTTCCATAAAAAATGCCACTATAGGTATTTAAAACGCCACTATAGGGCTCCCTATGGAGCGATCAGATTTAAGAAAAAAACTTGCATGTTAAAATGCCACTATAAGGCTTTAAATCGCCACTATAAGACTTTAAAACGCTACTATAGGGCTCCTTATAAAGCGATCAGATTTAAGAAAAAACTTGCTGTTAAAACGTCACTATAGGGCTTTAAAAAATTGTATGAAACTCGAATTCATGGAGCTCGAGTTCTAGTAATTTTTTTTTTTTTTTTAATTTTCAGTTTGCTATAACTCAATTGTCCAAAATCCGAGTTACAAAAGAGGGGTATTTCCCTAATTAGTTTGGGAAAGAAGGCAGAACACTGATTTTTTTGTGCAAAAAGGGCATTTGCCCATTTTGGCCCTAGAATAGAAGAGCCTGTTAAAAAAAATGGAGTGGAAAAAAAGGGGGATCGAAAAGGAGAAAAAGAGAGGCATAGTGTTATGGAAAGTGGAAACCAAGTGCAAATTACATGAATAATTTCTAATTTGAAATAGCTAATTCCCGACAATTGGCCTCAATGATCAATTGATCATACTAGTGACTAGAGCCTAATTTGTACTTGCCTATCCTATTACTTTGTGAAAAGGATCTCAGTGGTGTTGTACCAAACAAGAAAAAAGATTCTAAATGGTCTGAAAATTTGACCTTGAGGCAAAAAATTAAAAGTGATCCCTAATGCCATTACTTTTGCAAATAGGAACACATAATAAATCCACTAATTCTTTCGAGCTAGGATCATAAAAGCCAAGATACTGAATCTAGCCCGTTCATTTTTACACTAATAACATCTGCAAAAGAAAAAATGACATATAAAAATAAAAAAGTGGATGCTACTTTCACTTCTGTGCAGTATAAGCTGACTTTTCGTGCTCAAATTAGTAGTAAGTCGAGATTAGCTTTGCCTAACACAAAGGAATTTCAAAACAGTGAGCAAAAATTAAGGTAAAGGCGAGATCTTGTGAGAAAAAAAGTATACTAATCCTTGTGCCACATCTTGTGAGCAGTAAATCTTTTCCAATTTAACGTCGTTAATTACGAACGTAAATCTTTGCAAAGTAAAAGAAAAATTAGAGATAAAATATTAGTTTCTTTGCTAATTTTATGTTATGTAATTATTTTAGTTTAGTGGTGACTTGTACGTAATAAAATGCACAATAACAATATATGATGATAATAAAATAAGTGATACTTGTTTCTTAGCTAATTTTATGTTATTTTAGTCTAGTGGTGACTTGTACGTAATAAAAATGCACAATAACAATATATGATGATAATAAAATAAGTGATCATTATATATATATATATATATATATATATCATAAGTCCATACAAATTTTCCACTATAATGGGAAAAGTGTGGACTTCACCACGCATCACTCACCTCCATTAATCCGTAAATGCTTATGAAATTATCCATTGCTTTGTAGGTTTTAAAAAGAATGACTTATGGGTTTATAACTTAACATGCCATTTAATTAGGAAAAAATCTATTATTTTGAGATGGAAGGACCA
This sequence comes from Quercus lobata, assembly GCF_001633185.2. NCBI lineage: Eukaryota > Viridiplantae > Streptophyta > Magnoliopsida > Fagales > Fagaceae > Quercus > Quercus lobata. The sequence continues at coordinate 28,909,167 of NC_044913.1, forward strand.
CAAAAGTGACCTTAAAATTTTGAACAAGCAAATGAGAAAAAGAGAGATTCATATTGAAAACAAAAATCTAGAAGGTACTTTTAAATTTCTCCAATCAACATAAATTATGCAACAGCATATACAAAAACAATAAATTAAAGATTATTTATAATGACAATTACTTGTACTCTAATTTACACTATTATAATTTCATGAGTGGAGACTCAGTATTAGTGCGTAGAATGATAATAATAAGAGTGAAGACAATGACAACAACGATAAAAATAATAATATACAAAAAGGTTTGATTAACAAATGTCTTAGCACATTGATTAAGGTTGAGTTTTTTTATTATATAATTAATTGTGACCAATTAGAATATCACATAATGGGTGCAATAAAATTCGTTAAATTTATCTTTAATAGGTGCATTCGAACACCTGTCAACAAAAATCTATATACAATTGAAGTATTGATGACATCATCACCTTTGTTATTAATGTAAAAAAGGATTAGACTTCTCCAAGCACCACTCCATCTTTTGACGTATAGATACCATTTTTATTTCAGATAGATAAATTATGATTTATTTACCCAATATGTGGGTGTCCTTAAAAAAATGCTTAATAATTTATTTATATTAGAAGTGAAAGAACCTACAAAAGTGATTTTAGGATTTGGAGAGAGAGAGTAAAGGATAACAAAGGTAAGGTATGTGCCACATGCAGAGCACGTGAACAAAAGCTTACAAGATATTACAATAACATTAAGAACTAAGTTATGGAATTAAACACAAAAGATGATACTCATCTCTCTATGCTTCCTAGAGGGACAAACTTATTTGTAGGTATTAACAGGCTAAGATATGATTGGCTTGAAAGAAAATAAATTAATAAGGGAATTGTTGAATGGAGAGAAGAAAAATAATCGATCCTAGAAGTGCTAAAAAATACAGAAGCATGCGTTGAAGTTAATGATGGGGGAGGTGGGGGGGTTGGCAAAGTTTGAAAGCAAAATGGGGACACTGATTGGCGTGTCAGTCCCACAACTCACTAAGAAAATTCAAAACCCCAAACACCATGCTTAATTGCACGCACTGCAATAGGGTTTTTTGTTTCCTAAGAGCATAAAAGGAATGCATGCACTTCAATCTTTGTTTAACTTAATACTCTTTTTAATTTCTTTATTGCTTTTAACTGTGTCGTATAGTATATGTATATCACTTGGGTTTCTGAGAAAGATTTTTTTTCTTCTTCCTTTCCCTCTTGGTCACACGTGCGTGTTCCTCAATGAAGAATCGGTGGCACTATCTCCACCATTTCTTTCAACGAGAAGATGGAAGGTCACAAAACATTTATATATACATGCATGAAAGAAGAAAGATAGTAGAAAGATTGTTGCGTAATTGACCAAATATTCTATTGAGAATGATGGTTGAAATTTCACGAGATAAGCAACATTTTGGCGTCTAATGTGTAGATCAGCTTAAATATTAAAAAAAATAAAAATAAAAACCAGTGATGGTGATTGATTACTTGCAAAATGTAACCAAGAAAAAATTTTCTCGGGAGTTAAATGGGCATACATACTTTACATAGAACATTTTTTCTAATCCAGCCAGGAAATTAATGCGGTTTTCTTTATAAGTTGGAAACACTTTCTAAATTAGAAATTGATTATTATTGTTTCCTAAGAGAGAATATCACATCTTTTGGTGATTGTTTGAGAATTAAATCTCATACATAAAATATTTTTTAAATGAGCATTTTTGCCGGCACCTAAAATTTAACACATACTTATAATTCATCTCATCTCATTTGGACCCATCATAATATAAGTTATATAACGACAATTTTTTCCCTTTCTTGTTGGGACACTTTATTTAGAATAGAGAATATATGCACTGCTGGTATATTTGCTTTATTGTTTGGCTGATTCTATACTACGTTTCTTGCGTATAGAATTGAAAACATTAAAAAAAGAAAAAGATTTTTAATTTTTATTTTTTTATTGAGCTAATTTATTAGACAAAGAAGCACGAAAAAGAATTCATATAATTCTTTGCACACATGCTATGGGTGAATGAGCACCCCATGTGGATAAGGAAAACCAATTTCATGGGAATGAAAAGCAATTAATTAAAGATATAAAGGTACAAAAAGGTTCTTAAATGTTAGCAAAGGATGTTATTTTGCATTGGTATTGTTCCTAGTCTACTGCGTATAAAGTGGCATTTGCTTTGTTGGAGATTGGGACATTTTGTGTGGAAACACATTGAATTCCAAAACATCTAACATTGACTTTGCTTAGGAACTAGTAGAGGATAATCTTAGATAATTTTATTGGTCGATTAATTGTATAGAAGTAATAATATTCAATAGCACACGCATGTGTTTTTTTGAGTAGTGTGTGTAATAGCATTAATGGCCATAAATCAGGGAAGGGTATTCTAATTGACCAATTTAAAAGATCCACAAATTTGCATTAAAACGCTTAAAACCATACTTTGGCATTGGCCTAATAGTGATCAACCACTTTCATTATTAAAATAATAATAATGATCTAGCACTAATATCGGCCATAAGCCACACAGGCGAATGTCTAGTGACACATTAAAAAATAATTTAAAAAAAAAATTAATTTAAAGAAATAATAAATAAATAAAAGACAAGTCTTGGAACTGTTCCATTTTAGAGTAAAAATTCCTAAAACGGTTTCAGTTGGCCAATGCCCAATGAATGGCCATAGTTGAATAAATGGAAGCATTAATTAATTGTTGTATGTAACCTTCATTTGGGATGATATCTGAATTAGTAAGCAAATTGTTGCCTTTGTGGCTTGTGCACAGTCTTTGTCCATAGAGGGTTATTACCTAGAAACAAGTTATTTGGATTTTAATCACTCAAATCCAAATCCAAATACCCAAATCATGTCATCCAAACACACCATAAGTTCATTTTAATGTATGCTCCATTTGTGTCGTTAGTAAACCTTATAAGAGATAGTTTTTCATATTTTCTTGTGTTTAGTAGCATTAGGGGAAAAAAATAATTTAAAGGAAATTATATTTAGTTAATAGAAAACCTTCTTAAAAATATGACTTATTTTTAATGGGTTATTTTCTAGTAAAAATTTTCGAAAAATAACTTTATCTCACCTAAAAATGTTTTTCAGCTCATTTTCAAAATTGCTACCTAATACTCCTATAAGAAAATGAAAAAATTAAAAAAAAAAATTTTTGAAAAATTACTCATTTTCCAAACAACTTTAATGTCTAAGGGAGCATAAGTTATACTTGAATGCCAATGTTTTCAACTCAAGCTTTCTTTTCTTTTTTAGATTCTATTTGCTACCATCTCATGAGACATGCAAACCTGGACCTGATCATGGTTTTGGGTTTCAGCAAGTTTAGTCAAATACCAATCTTTCATTTCTTTTTCATGAATTCTTACCAATGAAAAATGGACACCGCATTTGACAAATAAAGGCTTCCTCTCTTCTCTTCTTCTTTTTTATTTTTATTTTTATAATATTTATATGAAAAGAGCTTCCTTGTTGGTTTTACCTTTGGGTGTCAATAAGGTCTCTAACAACCTTTACGTGAAAGGGGTGTTACATATGTGATATGTCCATTACACCATATTTTTTGGTCTAATAACTAAGACTAAATATGTAGCTTAATAGAGTAAGGCAAATGCAAGCTCATTATATCTAGTTACATATAAAGAGTTATTATTAGGAACGAACACCAAATGTTGAAACTCTCTCAAAAAAAAAAAAAAAAAAAAGTCTATTTACAGAATGAAACTACATATAATTAGGGCTGGGTTCTAAATTGAAACGATTTACCCAACGATTGCTATTGTATCTGTGTTGAAGGAAACTTGGAGAAAAATTTTATGACTACACATTTCATTTAGTTTACAAATATTCTGGGTAATATTAGGACCGAAAGATGAGGATTTAAATTAAGTCTGACAAAGTATATATATATATATATATATATATATATATGTAACAAACTGATTAGCAAATTAGGTTAAGGACAATTCATTAACAAACCCTTGCCACCTATTGTTAATAAGACCCCATAAGATTGCTTGGCCTTCAAAAAAATAAAAATAAAATAAAATAAAAACAGATGTTAAGGCAAGGCCAGGAAAAGCACCAAAAAAAAAAAAAAAAAAAAAATTGGAGTGGGAAAAAGAAATCCCATTATCTAAACTACTGAAAAATACTTTTTCAATCTAGTGGCGGATTTTAGGGGGAAGGAAACCATGGCTTTTGAGAGGACCCAAATCTACATATATAATAATAGGTCAAGCAAAGAAAAAATCCAATTAAATTTCAAATTGGAGTTTAATTAGAGTATAATTTTGCGCCATGTGTCTCATCTAATCTAAATTTTAGAATTTTGTACCAAGTGAATTTAGTGTAGAAAACGAGAAGTCCAATATAATAAACCATAAAAAATATAACCATATAACTAAAAAAATTCAAATTTATAAGTCATCTATATATATATATATATATATTAATAGGTAAAGTTTAGAGAAAATTGAATTAGAATTTAAAATTATAATCCAATTTTGCACCATGTGTCTAAATTTATGTGAGAATTACACCATAATTATCCACTTATGCTTGTGCCATGTGTCTATTTAAGTTTTTTAATCTTTATGTCAAGTGAGTTAATGAGTGCAAAATACTAAGAATCTAATATTAATGAACTATAATTTTTTTTAAAAAAAATACAATCACATATACTCAATAACAATCATCACATGTTTCTCAATAAATAAATAAAATAAAAATCACTACATAACAAAAATCACTACACGTTCTATCTTATTAAAAATTAGAAGAAAAAAAATGATCATAAGTAGTAATAAATTTAGGTAAGAATTTTAATATGTGACTAATTACGTTTACTTTAAAAAAAAATAATTTGACTAATTATCTATATTTTATGATAGAAATTGTGTTTAATTTTAAATGTATCTATATGTATACATGAATGCATGTGTTACATGCTTTAAAAAAAATTTAATCTGACTAATTATTTATATTTTTGTAATAAAAATTTTTGTAGGGGCACAATTTAGTAACCAAACTCTTACTGTTATAAGTCTTGGTCCAAAAAGCCCAACACAATGAATTCTTGTAGAGTATGAGCTAAAGAACTCGGTTTAAGTAAGTTTAAACGGAATGTTGCATGGGTTAAGGGAACACACGAACAAGAACAAATGCCATTGTATCGAAAGATCACCCAGAATGATAGGGCTAAAAACTTGATTTATAGATACAAGTTAGTGTAATAGGATTCCTTTGCATGCCACAGTATTCTCTCCCTTCTTTCCCTTTTTTTTTTTTTTCTCTCTCTCCTTGTGTCCCTTCTTCTTGGGGGACTTCTACACATTATATAGGCCCTTTCCTGTCATCTGGGTTTTACACTTGTTGATCATCCAAACCCCCACTTGAGCACCTGTCCCATCAGACACCTCTCCCAGTTCTTTGTGAGTTGCGGTAGCCAAAGTAGCACTGTTCAGGGGTCTTCTCCACATTAATGTGGCTAAGAGAGTAGTTGTAATGCATTTAATGTGGTGGTGGTAGCCTTTGCTGAGATATTTCGGGTTTCCTTCCTTTTCACGTATTTAGAAGATGGGCTTTAGTGGCTTGAATGCACCTTTGCTCCGGATTTTCAGTATCCGAGGAGAAATTCCTCCTCGGACATGTTTTCTTTGCCCCAGTGATGTCTGAATTCGGATTGCTTGAGTCACGCTGACTCCTTGGATGGGCTGGTGTCCTCGGACGAGCCTAGGGGCCAACCTGTTATTTTGGGCCATAGTCCCCACAATTTTGTTTAATTTTAAATGCATCCATGCGTTTGCATAGAGTTACATGCTAGTTTTCTTAATGTATTAGAGCATTCCTGTCAAATCTTTTAAAATTTTTAGATATTTAGCATATCAAAAAGCCACTTTACCAATTTTAACAACTTATTTTACAACACATCCAATATTAAAGGTTCTATTTTTTTACCATTTCGTTTAAAATAATATAAACTATTCATTAAAATAATAAAAAACTATACAAACCACCTTTTTCACCACAAGCATTAAAATAATAATGTATTTTTTTAAGATTGGAGCTACAGTGAGCTTTCAAATATGAAAGCTCACTATAGCTCAGTTGCTATTTTTTTTTTTTAAGTTTGGCATGCTTGTTGTAGCTTGCTTTTTGATCATTTTTACAAATTTGATGTTAAAATTTAACATTTATAGCATTTATCATTTTCAATGAGAATGCTCTTATTGATTAAAAAAATTATAAATTTTTCTTTTTTAAAAAAAGGTCCAGGGTTCATATATATTCTTTTGCATTCCGAAACTGCAATATATTCAAGTTCAACATCTGGAATCAACCAGGAGAGAGTAAGATCCGATATAATATAACGTTGCATGGTTCAATTCCAGAGGACATGTACAATGGGCCAAAAATATTTGTGATTTATTAATGGAGCTCTTTGCCAAACAAGCGGAAACAATTCAATGCTAACAAGCCCAAAAGCATTATCTTCTATTAGGAGCTGGCCCAACCCTGAAGAGGGTGATTTTAAACAATAATATCTCAAACTTCCACAACTAAATAAATGAACAAAAAGCCTTATCTACTATGTCCACCAAGGTAATAAGTCAAAGTAATCACCTTTCCCTCTCTTTGATTTTTTGTTTTTCCTTCCACTTCTGTACCCTACAATTACAAAGATGAGAATATCATTTATTTAAACAAAGCACTCTAAATTATTTGGATTGTTCAAATTGAAATTATGACTAAATTTACACTTAACACTAAAGTCCAAGAATAATAATTATAAAAACCCTGAGAATAATGCTATGGGGTGGGGAATTGAAGCTTTTCATGAACATAAACTCAATCTGTGTCCCAATGATCCCCACTGGCCCAAACATTAACTAGGACATATATATGGTGGAATAGGTTTAATTTACATTTGTTGTTAACTCAAAATAAATAAATAAATAAATATATATATATATATACATATATATAATTGTTGTAATTTTTCTTCTAATTACAATTTAACTTAAATTTCAATTTAAATTCATTCTTCCAAACATAACATTGAAACTGCGTTTTGGGGTCTCATTGATAAATATCACAATGGTGTGTATATTACCACACAACGCTACTCTTTCCAATTTCAGGTTGACTCAAATTAATTCAGTCTAAATTAATAAAAAGAAAAGGGCTTTTTTTCGGAGGGAAGTGAGGCTGTAGCGTAAGAATTGTGTTAAGTGGGTTGTATTGACTATTGAGGCGTAGTGGCGTATAGAGTCTACAGACAACATAAATTGGCGTTGTTAATTTATTTATAACAAAGATGAAGAAAAAGAGCCAGAAATCAATGCATTGACTGGGAAACAAAGCCTTCACTACATCTTCTTCTTCTTCTTTTGTTGTTGTTGTTGTTTATTTATTTATTTATTTATTTTAAAATAATATAATAATTCGATAGTTAGAAAGAAGGATTTAAACCAAGAATGTTTTTATTGAAAATACCAAAAGGTGTCAACCATGGTTTTCAAACTCGGATTGTTCAAAGAACTGAAGAAGAGAGAGATTCAAGGTTTTAAAGTCATACCAAGGTTCAACTGAGGTCGAACCGTAATGACATCATAATTAATTTAGTAATTATTTAAAAAATAAATAAATATATTAAATTAGTAAAAATTGAAAAATTAACTAAAATAATCCAAATAAATATAAAGAACTATATTTCAAATAAATTCTTTTATGTATTTTGTAAATAAAAATATTAAATTTTAAGCAACCATAATTATGCAGATAAAAAATATTAAATACTAAGCGCAATTGCCAATCTAATATTTTCTCTTTTATGCCAGTTTGAATAGTCAACCCTTTGTGAATTATTAAAAAAAAAAAAAAAAAAAAAATACAAAAGTAGGTGGGCAGACATTGGCTTGTCCGCCAATTAAAAAATGGGTTAAATAAAGATCAAGTTCTCTAAAATTTATGGAACCATTTGGTATAGTATTTTAAGTAATATTTTTCAGTTTTTAAATAATATTACATATTTTTTTACACATTTTTTTACCTAAAAGTATTTCCAAAATATACAAATAATGTTATTAGAATAATGTTACCAAATGGGCCCTAAGAAGTGCTTTGCAGCAAGCATAAATGGGTAACAGTAAAGCAAGCCTTTAGTGGTTGAGAGTAAAGCAAGGCAATACATCATCTACAAAGAACTGAAGAAGAAGAAGAAGAAGAAGACTCCAGAGGCAAAAATGGAGATACACAGCATCTGCAAAAATGCAGAGAGAGAGAGAGAGAGAGAGAGAGAGAGAGAGAGAGAGAGAGAGAGAGAGAGAGAGAGAGAGAGAGAGAGAGAGAGAGAGAGAGAGAGAGAAGAAGAACGAATATGGCGAGTGATCTCAAGTCTGATGGTCCCACGGTGGGTGGTTGAAGTTGAAGGCCGACTTGAAGCTTTAACAATGACTATAAGTAACAAAAAAAAGAAAACTTAAACGGTCTGGACTGTGAGAACCACTTAAGGTTTTCAAACCCGGGAGGTTCAATGGTGGTTCTCATGGTTCACGAAATTTCTTGTAATAGCCGATTATTAAGGTTAAAACAATCGCATTAATGAACGATTTTCGGTTAACCCGGTCGGACCGTATGGTCCGGTTCAAGTTTCAAAACCATGGTGTCAACTAATTAAGTTACAAAGATATTTACTTTGAGTTACCATAAAATGTTAATTCACTACATTTTATAGCCAAATGTATAAAATTGAAGTTTTAAAACATAGGTTGGGGTGTCAAGAGCTTTGTATTTTAATGGTATTGCCTAGTCTCCTTCGTAAGGAGAACCAAAATTCAAATATCCTCTCTCCCAATTGTTGTAACATTGAATTATCAAACCAATAAAACATAGGATGTTGTGAAATGGTTTAAAATTTCCAGAAACGTTGGTCACCTCTACTAACAAGTTGTGCTTGTCAATGAAAGTTCAGTAGACATTTTTCATGTGCTTTACATCATTTTCTTATAATAATTTGCAAATACACATTGAACTACATGATAAAGTGTGCATGAAACTAAGATTTAGAGCAAACCATAATAGAGCACATACAACATAGCAGTCTTGGTAACAACGTCCAAAAATTGTTCAACCCTATTAATGAGCTACAAACCAGATACAGTGGACAATACAAAAACATCCAAAGTCACATCATTACACATATATGAACAAACTAACCCCCCCATGAAGCTCATCACATTACGCAGGGTTGTAGAAGAGCTGATACAGTATGCATGAAGGAAAGCAAATAAAGGAGTATCATTCATAAACTTTATAAACCCTTAGAACCAGGAAGGTCAATCCACTGCAATTGGATTTCAACTTCCCCACATTCCACATTTCTCAATCTGAGGCAGAGATCTTGAATCATTTTGCCTTCAGTCCACGTGATACAGCTCTCTTCAGAAAGGCAGTTTTGCCTGCTTGGTTGTATTCTCGACACTATGGTGCCACTTGGGAGGCCTGACAAATTCATCCTCAAGGCATCTATATATGATTTGATTTCAAACTCAGCATCTCCCATTTTGTCATCTTTGCTAAATGTGTCATGGTCATAAACGGTCTGCAATCACAAGAAACAACAATGATTTTCAATATTACAATTAGCAGAAAGCAAAAGAAACAATACAGAAAAGGAAGAGGAGAGAGAGAGAAGCCTAAGAAAATTAAGATTTCATTAAGTGGCTTTGCCATATTTGACTTCATGTAGGGGCAGGGCAAAAATGTATAAGAATTGGCTCTGCATCTATGTTACTCTTCACAAGTCTTTCCCCCCAAAACGGAGATTTTATACCATCAAGTCATAGGCTAGTGAAGCTGTTAATTTTTCATTGCCTTCTATTTCTGAGGGATGAGAAAGCAGTCTAATAGGAGAATATAACAACTTAAGATATATGAATGTGCAAATTAATAATTACTTTTTTTCTTGGGAAATTTCTAGTAACTGAGTCAGAGTCCAACATTCTTCAAGGAAATAACAGACAACCCAGTTAGCCCACAGATATATGCATGTAAGGGGAAAATCATGCTCCAGTGTTTCACTCCTCTTTTAAACAAAATTATAATATTACCATAAGATAGAGTAGCATTAACAAGTCAAGTCAACTTAATCCATTCTTCATTGCATATGCAAGCACAATTACACAACATATAAGTTATTTTCGACTTAAAAGATTATCCTAATATAATTTTCATTGTTGATTATATCTAGAAAACAATAGGAACTTATTTAAAATCATCACAAGTTCGTAACTCATGTTTTTGACTTGGAATTGAACTTTGTATTAGCACATGGAAAACTACACAAACAAGGAAGTAGCTGTTTTCACATCATCATAAGATAGTGCCTGTGTTTTCATTTGGATTTCATATTTATGCATGGGGCAGTGGACAAAAAAAACTTTACCAGCTGGATCGGATGATTAGGGTCTGTAACAGAAAGAGTTAGATCTTCATTCCATTCGGGATTAACATCCTTTTTAATAACACGTGTCTTCAGTTTCTGCAACACATGTTCACGCTTAGATCTGATTAGAAGAAATGAACCACAAGTAATTGAAAATGATTTCATAGAAATCAGTGAAACTAATGTAAACAAAAGAAACATATTGCTAGCCTAATATAATTTATTGAGTTAACTCATAAATGGAAGGAACAAGAAACAAAATAAACCAGAAAAAAGGAATATAGAATTTCCAATCAGCAGAGCATAGCCTAGAACATTCAATTCACTTAGAATCGTTATGAATATTCTACTTTATATCAAAAAGCAATTATGTTGTAATCAAATTAAGGGGAAACCAATGGTTGTAAACTTGTAATGGGCATCTCTTTTTGTCATGTAAACAGCATACACTCCAACCCAACTTGCAAGCATATTGAGTAAGTATTAAATACAAAAGATCATTACCAACACTTAAAATTGACCTCCTCAAATGCCAGATATGAATGTTTTGTGAATTTCAGACCAGACTACTTAATTTTCAGTTGTTCACTTTTGACTTACCCAATAAGTTTAGTGAAGGAACTGATTTAAGCATAACTGTCTCTCTCTCTCAAATACAAATACAGAAAGTAGGATCTTAAGATCAGATGCCACAAAATTAAGAAATATAATCTTCCCTTAGTTGCAAAAATGAAATGAAGATTGTGAGATATCATATGTTCACAAATTTACATATCTGCCAAAGAATTATGATTGTCCTAGTATATAAAAAAAATGGGGGAAAAAAAAGCTAAAATGTCAAAATTTTGTAATTATAGGAAATAATTAAAAATAATCACAATTATTAATTTCCACCAAGATCATCTTCCTCATGTGATGCAGAATACAGGAAGCATGAATGATATTGGTTCTGTAATGATTCTTCTTTATTATCAGGTAAATATAAATGGATCCACTCCACAATGATTGTCTTTTACCATCACGCAATATTCGATGACAGGTCCCTTATTAGTTATTCCTGCCAAATAATTTACCAGTTCAGCTAATTGCACCCTACATAACTGTATTTGTTTCGAACAAGACCAATTCAAAGAGAACAAGGGGTACATCATATGATAACATAAGCTCATGTTTCACGCCTTGAGCTGCATAGTACGTACGGATCCTTAAAAAGAATAACATACTAAATATGATTCCTAGATAATTTTCATTTTTCTGGAATTATATCAGTGCACAAAAAAAAAGTCTATAAAAGCCAAATATAGTAAGAAGAAGAAGAGAAATGATTATGAAGAAGGAGACCTGTCTGTTCATCTTGATGACAACATAAGGGTCGCTGCTACGAACGTCACGAACGGCGAGATTAACACCGCGCTTGACGCGAATTCTGAGGAGTCCAAGCAGATTTTCCATTAGAGACGTGGATGATGATCTTCCACTCTTATCCGGTGAACTTCTTCTTCTTCTTGGTGATGCCTCTGTTGCCATTTTTTCCCTCCCTCCCTCTTTTTTCTTTTTATATTACCAAAAAAATCAATTCAATTCAATTCTCTCCTCTCTACCACCACAAAAAAATAAAAAATAAAAAATAAAAAATAATAATAATAATAATAATCTGCAAACAATTAAAATATTATTAATAACCCAATTAAATTAAAGAGAGAGAGATTGTGGAGCCCACCAGAAACTGACAAAACTCCTTGTCTGACGTTGACGTTGTTGTTGTTTTTGTTTTTGTTGTTGTTGTTGTTATCTCTGTTCTGTCTGAGTAAATTGTGATTGAGTTTTTGGTTGGGGTTGGCGTTGGGAGGAAGGGAAACCGAGAGAGAGGGTGATTGTGGGTGTGGAAATTGGAGGGGTTTTGGTGGGAGAAGGTGAGGTGAGGTGACCAGGGTATTCGGTTGTCAGTCGCGGAATATTTGGAGGAGAGTCGTTTGTGGTTGGTTCTTTGACGTTGACTGCAACCATCTTAGCCGCAATTAATGCTTTGTCTGTAAGAACAATAACGTGGCTGCGGCTGTCTACTCTCTTGTCTTCTGCGTCCTTTTCTATTTATTTTATTTTTTATTTATAAAGTTTAGTTATAAAATTTGATATATTTTAAAGTTGTAATTTTATTTAATTAAATAAATATTATTATATATTTTGAAAACCTAATCATTAAATTGTATATTCTATATGCTCTTAATATACGTCGAATTTTGTGTCAATGGATATTATTTACTATATAATCTATAAGTTTATATTTTATGTATAATTTTAAACTACAAAAGATTCTTAAAAAAAAAATCTCAATAAAAAAAATACAAAAATTTGCAATTTAAATAATTTATTGATGACATAATTATTAATCTTTAAATTTCTAAAAATTTTGCAAGCATGGAGAATATAAGAAAAAAATGTAATCCAATGATGAATTTATCAAATACACATCCAATAATATATATATTGAGTAAGGTTGTAACCTAAGGTTACAACTAATTTTATAACTAAATTTTGTCATTTTTTTAATAAGGTATGTATTTTTTTTTCTTGATCCATTAGGTCTCGTGGGTCATGTTCTTCTATCGTAGTATACATGTTTTAATATATTTTTTATTATTTATTTATAGAGTTTCAACTTATAGCGTCCGTTTTTTATTATTGTACTATTTATCATCAAACTAAGATATTAATTGATTTTTGATGTAGGCATGAATTGAATCACAAATATCTTGTTCAACTATTAAATATTTTACTAATTGAGTTAATTAGAACCTACAATGTTTTCTATTTCTTCATTAAAATTGTTTTCACTCCAATAGAAGAATTGTTTTCACTTTTCTAGCTAGCCATAAAAAAAATCTGCACTCCCTTCCACAATATATTTATTCTAGGACAGCAACCAATTCCATACCAATCTTTACAATTATCTTATGTGGTAAGTTATGATTGTCTACTTATCACATTTACATTAATTCATTACCTTTTTTCCTCACTCACAATTCAGCCATATCAGTTAATTGTGAAAATGGCTTTAAAATTGGTTGTGGTCTTTAAATTTTTCTTCAAGTTTTCGTTCCCTATTGAAAACACACACCTTATGCGTTTGCCATGGAAACACATGATGAATATAAGCATAATAAAATAATTTTTCAAAAATATACTTCCCTCTTCTTTGTTTAAAAGTATTTATAAGTTTACTAGGAGGGTTATTTCATTCCTTTCCCTAGTAAGGTTTATTTATTTTTATTTTATTTTTTTAGGGACAAAGTTTGGTAACAAACATGGTTATAGCCTAAAACAACAAATCCACTCAATTTTTTTTTTTTATTGGATATAAATTTTGACAAATTTATCGTTAGATTTTATTTTCTTCTTATATATTTTATATTTGCAAAATTTTCAAAAAATAAAAAATTATAGCTATGTCATCAATTAAATGTTTAAAAATTCAAAATTTTATAGTATAAAATTACGCATAAAAAATGATTTTATAAATGGTATAGTAAATAAAGTTTGATTGACATGAAATTTACATATGTGTTAAGAACTTAAAGAGTATACAATTCAATAGTTAGATTTTTAAAATATACTATCTTGTTAATTTTTTAAGTGAGAGTTGTAGCCTTAGGGTGCTACCAATTTTATAACTAAACTTTGTTATTTTTTTAATCACTCCAAAACCATATTTTCTTTTTCTTTGGTGAAAGATAATTTTTTTTTTAATATATTAAAACATAGCAAAACTTAAGGAATATGATAAATTAAATTTCGTAGTTTCAAAAAGAAATAAATTATAAAGGAGATTAAAAAAATAAAAAATTAAACTATATAATTTCAAAATTAAAAAATAAAAACCTGAAATTTTGAAGGAGTAAAAAAATAAATTAGTTCCTAAATGAATTGAGGTCTAATTTGATTATTTTTGAAATATCAAATTTTAATTTGTTACTTTCGAAATTATTGGAATTTTATTTATCTTTATATATTAAAAGGATTCAGAAAGTTAGTTATGGTTTCAAAAAATGTCAAAATTATGTTTACTTAATCCATATAAGTAAATAAAAAAAAAATCTTAAATCCCTAATATAATTAGATAATCCTTATTCTTAAAAAATAAAAAAATGAGGTTACAATTGTAATTCGAGAAAAAAAAAAAAAAAAAAACTAACAAAGAAATTTTTTTCCTAAAAATTAACGCACTCTCTATTTAAATACTATCATACGCATGTTTAATACATATTTTACTAAAAAATAGCACACTATACCTAGTAGTTTATTTCATTTCAAATCCTAAATTTTAGTTTATTAAAAATTCCTTCGTTTGTAACCTCGCTAACAATAGATAAATTCAAATTGAAAAATTACATTAAACTCTAAATAAAAAAGAGTCTCATTGCACGTGCGGAGCACGTGTGATGAGGCTAGTTACTTTTAAAATTATATGGTTTACTATGTTACATCCCTAAACTATAGGATTTAAAATGTAATTTTTCATTTTTTTTTATGAGACTAAAGTTTTTTTTTTTTGGATAGTTTATTTAAATTTCATTATCTATATTACTATTTAAGGGGTTTCCAAGCCATTTAAGCCGTGAACCCTAACTAAAACTCCTAAATTTTAGGTTAATTTATATTAAAAATAATAATTTTTTTTTTCTCCAAGTTTCTCCATATCCCATAAAATTAGGCACCACCTCTCCTTACACTTTCCAACTTTTTTTTTTTTTTTTTTGAGATTATATCAGCTTGGGTTTATTTTTTTAGAGTTGAACATGTCCAAAAAAAAAAAAAAAGAATCTAGTTTTTTTTTTTTTTTTTTTTTTTTTTTTTTGGGTTAGAAAATTGAAATGAACATTATTTTTTTTTTTTTTTTTTTTTATTTATTTTTTTTTTAACTATTACATTTTACAAATAATTAAAAAAAAAATTAGAAAAGCCTCTGAGATGCGTGCGAGTGCATTCTCAGATGCTAGTTTTACTTTAAATGAGTTGGGTAATAATTGGTCTCTAAACTTTACCCTATGAGCACAATTGATCCCTTAAGTTTTAAAAATGAATTGTGTTAATCAATTGTTGTTACTTGACTTTCTTCTAAAAAAAAATTGTTGTTACATGCCTGACGGAATAATAACCAAACAATTTTTCTAATGAAAAAATTACAAAAATTATTTTAAGCATAAGCAAACCTATTAACCAAGTAATGGGTAATACCAAATCAAAATCTTAAATCCAAAATCACCAATTTGATAACTGAATTGCGTAAGAGAGAGATGTGTGTTCTACAATTCTATCCAAATTGGATTGGACCTAACCCTGAAGACTTTTTGATTCCATAGTAGCAAATAGCAATTGTTGGGATTCTAAGAGCATTCTTATCAAAGGTGTTAAAAATGTTAAATGCTATTTTTTAGCATTTTTAGCACCTTAAATGATAAAAACACATCTACATCAAATATGCTGAATCTTAAAAGCATTAGCATTGAGCTACAGTGGAGTCTCATCTTTGACGCCCTACTGTAGCAAGATGCTAGAGTTTTTAATATATATATATATATATATATATATATATATTTTTTTTTTCTTTTTCTCTCACTCACTCTCTCTTGTGCCGTGCCTTTCTTCTCCACTGCTTTCCTCTCTCTTTCTCTCTCTCCTTCTCTATGCCTCTCTATTTCTCTTTAACTCTTGATCTCCACTTCAACAATGGTGAGTGGCGTGACGACGAGGATGGTGCCACTGTCCCTATTTTTTCAAAGGCCTCGTCAAAGGTGTCGTGGACATGTTCCCTGAGTGTGGCTTCCACTGCTAGTGCCATGCTGGACATAAGGCGCTCCAGGTGTGGTTGGGTTTTGCTGGGTTAATTGAGGTTTGCTGGTTGTGGGTCTGGGTTGATTCCATGTTGTAGGTTGTTTTGTGGGTGTTGGGTTGATTCGGTGGTGTGGGTTGATTTATGGGTGCTGGGTTGATTCTGTGGTGTGGGTGCTGAGTTGATTTGTGGGTCTAGGTTGATTTGGTGGCTTTGGGTTGTGGGTGTGGTTGATTGATTCTATGGTTAGTTGTAGTGGTTTGTTGTGGGTTGTGCCGTGGGTTGATGCTGTGGGTTGTGCCATGTGTTGAGGTAGTGGGTTGCTAATCTCTCTCTGGTGGGTGTGGGTTGATTGATTTGATGGTTAGTTGTGGATGTAGAGGATTTTTTTTCCTCTACTATTGTTTGTGGTTGCGATGGATCTGGTTGGAGGCGGTGATGGTGGGTGGATGTGGTGGTTATGGTATGGGTGGGTTAATGTGGTGGTCAGCAGTGCTGGGTTGAGAAAGAGAGAGACAGAGGAGAGAGAGACAGAGAGAGAGGAAGAATAAAAATGAATAAAAAATGATAAAGAAAGAATATTTAAATGAAGTGTTAAAAAAAATAGAAGTTTTGATGTAAAGGATATTGTAAAGTGATGTATTATATGTTAATTCATAGAGCATATACTGAATTATCATGTAGCTCATTTAACACATGACTTAATTTATAGGGCACATGTTAAATTAACTAGACAATAATCTTGAGGCATTTGGGCTAATGACATTATAACTAGTCTCCTATAATACATGATTATAATTTAACATTAGATATCAATAGAAGATAAACTAATTTCTTAGTGCATTAGTGCATTTCTCTCTCTTAATCTCTTTCTTTTTCTATGGAGGGTGATTACCTCGAATTAAGTTAATTTCCCTATAGTTCTCATTGATTCCTCTATAATTCCCACCAATCTCCATTAGGAACCATCGGGTTCCTAACAATTGGTATCAGAGCCGTCGATCTTGATACGAACGAATGTGACTGAAGAGAACTTTGGAAAGAATTAGGGAAAATCGCGAACAAAGTTTTAGAGGATGTTAAGACTTTGTATAAATCTCACAATGACATTTTAGAGAAGGTCAAGGCCTTGGTTGAATCTAACAAAGCCATAAATGAAGAGCTCTCAAGATTACAAGAGAGTTTCGAGAACATGATGGAAGAGGAGTTACAATTTCTTAATTCAATGAAACTTGAAAGACAAATCAATTTCCAAGAATCTACTGCTATTGTTGTAAGCCGCGATGTTGATTTTTGTGTCAAAGTGGATGATGATATACATGTACACACTTCCCTTGAAGTTTAGTCCAAAGAACCAATAAAGAAGGTGAGATGATCTTCCAAGAACCAATTCTTGATGCACCAATGGAGACTTCCATTCAAGAGTCTATGATTCAAGATTTGGCAATCCAAGTGTCGGTGATCCAAGAATCCAAGATGCAAGCACCAACAATTTTAAAGATTCTAGAATCAAATGAGGTCTTGAGGATACAAGAACATTCTAAGGTTCAAAGAACCAATGAGACCTTGAAGATTGAAGACAATTTGCCCTAGTTCATCATCTTCTTTGTAGAAGCTACTGTGTCTTTGCACCGAGGGTTTTGTAACCAAGAAACTTCTTGATCTTCATTATTTGGATGAACTGAAGAACTTTGTAGCCAATATCTTTCTCAAGTTGGTGTGTTAGTCACGTACTTGGATCCGTGCATTGATAGGTTAGTCAGATACTTGGAGCCGTGCATTGAAAGGAGAAACTGTCACCATATTATAAGTCCAATTGGGTATTGGGGCAAGGGTTCAATTGTAGGTTGGTATTAGGTACTGTGATTCATTCTACTTGTAACTGCTTGTTTTGATAATAGTGGATTCTCAGGAGTAGTGACTTTAAATTCACCCAATGGGGTTTTGTCTCGGTGGTTTTCCTCATTCGTAAACAAATCACTAGTGTCAAATTTAATTTCCGTTGCATTTAGTTTTTAGTGATTAATTTGTGCAACCACGCTTATTGCATGTAATTGAATTTAATTAATTTCACTTGGCTAATTAATTTGATTAAGTTACCAAAGGGGTTAATACATTCTTGGCCTATCAAGTGGTATCAAAGCAGGAACACTCTAATTAGGGTTAATCTTTGCTGTGTAATCCATTGACCCCTATTTGTCATGGATAGAGGACAATATTTAATTATACCTCCTTTATTTGATGGCACTAACTATGTATACTGGAAAGTATGCATGAGAGCTTTCTTGCAGTCCTTAGATGAGAAGGTGTGGCAAGCAGTGGAGATTGGCTGGACTAAACCAAAGGAAGCGCTGGCTGATTGTGATGATGCTAAGATCAAAGCGGCAAACTTCAACAGCAGAGCATTGAATGCTTTATTCAGTGCGGTCACCAATGAGGAGTTCAAGAAGATATCCTCTATAGAAATTGCTAAGGAAGCATAGACTATCCTCCAGATAACCTATGAAGGGACTAAGATTGTCAAGGATTCAAAGCTTCAAAGGCTTACCACAAGCTTTGAAGAAATTAAGATGGAGAAGGATGAGTCGTTTGATGAGTTCTATGACATCCTTTGATGAGTTCTATGCCAAATTGAAGGACATAGTCATCTTCGCATTTAATCTTGGGGAAAACATTCTCGAACCTAAAGTTGTAAGAAAGGTGCTCAGATCTCTACCAGAAAGATTCCATGCCAAGATCACTGCCATTGAGGAATCAAAGGACATTGACAAAATTCCTTTGATAGAGCTAGTTGGCAACTTGCAAACCTATGAATTGGATTTGACTAGGATCGGAAAATCAAGTAAGAGCAAGAGCAAGAGCATGGCACTGAAGGCCAAAAGCAGTGATACAGATGAGTCCTCTGATGATGAAGATTCTAAGATGAAATCCTACATCACTAGGCAATTCAAGAAATTTATGAAGAATGCCAATGCAAAAGGATTCAACAAGGATCATAAGCAATCCAGTTCTTCACAATTCAAGAGCCAAGATAGAGGGAAGAAGGATGCTAAGGAAGGCGATTAGCACATTGTTCCCTCCGAACCAAAGTGTTTCGGATGTCAAGGTTTTGGACATATGAAACAAGAATATCCAACATATCTCAAGACCATTGGAAAGAGCAAGGCCCTTGTTGCTACCTTGAGTGACATCGAGCCTAAGGATGATTCAGATGACAATGATGATGAAGGAATCTTGAATCCTTCATTGCTAAAGTTGATCCTACTGATAGGGTTTCAGAAACAGTAGATGATGAAGAGGACTTGGTGGACTCTAAGTTTGAGAAAATGGACGATCAAGATGATATCCATACAGCCTATGAAAAATTGTACAAGATTTTTGAGAAGCATGAGAAACTATATAAGCTGGCTACCAAGAAGCCGAGTGATGTTGAGATAGATCGAGAGGAGCTCTCCACAAAGTTTGACGAAGCTAATCAGACCATTGGAGAACAACGATTTGAGAACAATTTCTTGGTTGAAAGAACCAAGAAGCTTGAAGCGGAGTTGTTTCAAGTCAGAACTCAACTGGAGAGGACTTCCAGTGCAAAGCTTGATGAAATGCTTAGTTTTCTGAAATCTACTTTTGATAGAACCGGTTTAGGGTATGGTTTCTCTTCTTTTAATATTGCTTCTTCTAGCACTAATATGTTTGTCTCACCTGCTAATAATGTTAATTCTGAGAACAATGATTGTAAAACTGATATAGCTAGTGGGAACGTAGACAAAGGTAAATCGATTTTAGGTGCACCCCCTAAGCTTGAAAAGAAAGAGACTAGAAACCCTAGGACTAAGAAGGGCAATAACCAAAAGTCTAAACAGAAGAAGCAGCATCTCTGTAATCACTGTGGAGTTTCAGGGCATACCCGTCCAAATTGCTACAAGTGGTTAGCCACTCAACAGAGCAATAGTATGATCTCGTCTGGAAACCAAAATCAGTTTCCCTCTTGTTTTGCTCCTCTTGGAGATCTTTTTAAGGCTTTCATGTTCCTTTCGAACTTGAACGGTTTCAATTCTTCTCCCTCACTGTCGGATCAAAGGTTCACTAAAATAAAAGGTTCTTCCAAAGTGTGGAAGGAAAAAGGCTCAAAGTGATCTAGTCATTCTCTCTCTCTCTCTCTCTCTCTCTCTCTCTGTTTATGTATTACTTGTGTGTTTTGCTTTCTTGTTTTTGAGTCAATCTAGTTTTATGATATGTTTTGTTTAACATGTTTTTGTTTGTTTGTTTTCAATTTTGCTTTATTTTGTTTTTCATTAAAAAAAATTGAAAAATAAGAAAAATACAAAAATAATATGTGTTTTGTGTACGTTGGTACCTGTGTACCTTGGATGACCATTGAAACAAAATTTTTTAAACTTTGTATCTTTTGTAGCTTAGATGAGCATCTCTATGCATAACTAAGTAAGTGAGCTTTCTGGCTCGTGTTTGTGATGAGTACGATTAAGTAATCTTTTGTACTTAACACTTATGTCATTCTTTTTGACGGGAAGGACTAAAAAATCCTAAGAGAAACACATAAATAACCATCTCACCACTAAAGCCTGCCAATCATGAATAACATCTATATGCTTCGGCATAGCAAAATTGTGATGTTTAAAGCTTAATATAATTGAGTATTTTTTCTCTCTCTTATATGCCCATGCATGATATGCTCAAAAAGAAAAATATGCAAAGAAAAATAAAAGGAAAAAGAATCAAAATGCTTTTAAATATGGTTGCAAGCATGTTTTCAAGAGATGTAGGAGTTATAGGATGTACCTCTAAGGTGATAGTCTCCATTAAGCAGTTATGATTGTGTGTGAGTTAAAATTGATTTTCTCATATCTCAAATCATCATAACTTGAAACACATATGCACTCTTGCAATGTTTTCACACACAACATGCATATTCTTTACTACTTTTGATACATGTGTAGGTACAATGTGATTTGACCATCATATGGGATACATGTGTTAATGTATGCTCACTAAACTATCTTGACTTGTTTTTTGAAATATAAAATTGGTTAGACTTGTTTAGTGTGTGTGTGTGTTTTGGATCTATGAATGCTTTGTATTTTTTTTCTTGTTGAGAGATGTTTTTGAAAGCTTAAAATGTTGTTTGGATCTTTGGTTGAGTAGCTTGCTTAATTGCATTCATTTCTGTGTATTTTTCCTCTCTTTAAAAAACTGGTTTTTATCAAGTTCGACAGCTGCTCGATAGATCCTCGATAGATTGCTATCTATCGAGACCCTTGGACTTCTTTTCTCGACAGATCTTATCGCATCTTCGATCCACCGAGCTATCTGGAATTTTTCTCAATAGCTTCTTGACAGATTCTTAATCCATCGAGAAAGTTTTTGTCTGGTCGATAGATGCTCAATAGTTGTTTGATCCATCGAGGTATTTTTGCCATCGATAGATTCTCGACAGATTCTATCTATCGAGATTTAGTGCTCAATAGATCTCGATAGATTCTCAATCCATCGAGCTGCGATTTCTTTAAATAGCTTTAGTGCATTTTCATTTCTCTCATTCTCTTTCGACAGAAATTGTCTTTTCACCTCCCAAACACCCTCCCCTTACTTAAAACCTCCTACCCTCTTGGATTCGGCCTAGTTTGAGCATTTCTCCCTTGGTATGCTTCTCTAATCCTTCATTCTTCATACATTTCATGCATTTAGACCCAAGTTTTGGGTTTTTGTGAAATTTTTGGGGTTTTTGAAAACTTTTGAGTTTCTTACGAAATTTTTGGGTTGTGTGTTATGTTTTTGATGCTATATGATCATGCATTGCATTCCATTTGCATTTTCACAATGTTTCATGCATTTAGATGTGTGTTTATATGTTGAAAATTTGTGTGCTGATAGGTTTAGATTAGGTTGAACCCATGATGCTATTTTTTTGCATATCACATGTTCATGCATATGCACCCTTTCTTTTCTATCATTTGGTACTCTATTGTGATGGTGCTTTTCTACTTGTCTCCCTCTCTCTCTCTCTCTCTCTCTCTCTCTCTCTCTCTCTCTCTCTCTCTCGGATAGTCTACACATGGCACCCAAGCGCAAAGCCGCTCCATCTCAAAACCCTCTTCGTTTCAAGGCATCTTCCTCTAATCCTACTCCTCTTCATGTTCGGTTCCATGGTGAGAAGGCTCATCAGGACTTCTTGGAGAACTTCTCCAAATGTGGCATTCATTCGGAATGCCGTGTGATTCTATCGAACTTTACCAATACTACTCTACCCACTGTCATTCACAGTTGGAGATGGGAATCTCTATGTGAGATACTCGTGAGTTGTTCCACCATGATCATATAGGAGTTCTACTCCAATATGCATGGTTTCAATACCTCTATACCTCGGTTTGTTACGCAGGTTCATGGTACACGTATCATTGTCACTCTGGAGCTCATTTCCGAGGTACAACATGTTCTGCAGGTTTCATATCTTGATTACCTTGCATGTCCACGTCTGAGGATTGAGTCCAAAGACAAACTTCTATCTCTTTTCTATGAGACACCTTCTTCATTGGGTGAGTGCCAAAACATCTCATGCTCGGGCTTTACAAAAGGTTTGAGGTTCCTTAATATGGTGATGACATTTGTTCTCCATCCTTTGTCTCACTATAACTCCATTACCGAGCCTCGTGCTCGCCTTTTGCTTTCCCTCATTGAGGACCTTACTATAGACTTTCCTTCTCACTTCATTCTCTTTCTCATAGATGTCTATAGGGATACGGCAACCTGTGATAAGCTCATTTTTCATTTGGCTATCACAAGGATCATTCGCCATTCTTCTATTCCTTATCCCAAGTCTTCTCACTTCACTGTCATGGGTGCCATTAGCGCGGCGTCTGTTCAACAGAGCAAGGCCTAGTTTCGACCGAAGCAACCACGGACCGAGGCGACAACTCCTCCAGCTTCTTCCATTCCATCCACCTTTACTCCTTCTTCTTTGAATGGTGGTGTGACATTTGAGGCCATCATGGCGTAGCTTGAGCACATAGATGCTCGCCTTGATACACTCACTACTGAGTTGTATCAGGTGAACACCCATGTTAGTCGTATTGCATGACGACAGGCTCGCATGGGTGGCTTCGCCGCGTCTCCATCTCCCTTTCCTTCTCTAGAGGCTTCTGAGGACGAGGATGCTAATGATGGTTCCGGTGATGATGATGATGAGGAGGATGAGGATGCTAGCTCTTCCGATGATAAGGAGATGACTGCTTCTTAGTGACTTACCCTTTGTCATTCGTGACAAAAAGGGGGAGTAGTTTTGGGTTAAGAGTAGTCATGTATTTAAGGGGAGTGTTAGCATAGGACATTTTTTTGATAGAGGGAGTGTCTTTGTTTTTGAGGGATGTAGTAAGGATTTATATACTTTTCTTTTCTTTCTTTGTGGTTACATTATCCTTTTGTACCTCGGTTTTGTGACCATTTAGTGATAACAAACATTGTACTTATTTATCTTTTATATATATGATGATGTTGTTATCATTTCACCAATCTCTCCATGTGTTATTTCTTTTCTTTCTTTATACACATGTGTTAGGACATATGTGATTCAATGATAGGAACATATATCACTATTTTATGTAATTGGCTAATCTTTTGATAAAATGCACTTTACTTGTAATTGGGTAGATTGGGTAGATCTAGGATGTGTTTAATGCTTCAAGAAACAAGGTTTCAAGTTCAAGTGTTAAAACCATACAAGTCTGTCCAAGAATCAAGTCAGAAAGTGCAGGATTTTAAAGCTCGATAGCTAGCATCTACGAGGTTTAAAGAGAGTTGTTTCAGCCCGAGGCTCAAAATCTGCTTGATAGATAGGGTATCTGTCAAGATTTATGAAATTCAGATTTTCATCCAATCCGTGAATGTATGTTTGGGCTTTCTTTTCTCATAACCCTAAACATATATAAGGAATATTTTAAGGGCCGTAAAAGAAGATACAAGTTGCACAAGAGAACAATTCCATAGTGTGAAGAAGAGTGTGACTGGAAACCTAGTTTACCCTAGTTCTTGAAGAAGCTATTGTGTTTTGTACACCATAGGGTTTTGTGACCAAGCAACTTCATGATCTTCATCGTGTGATGAACTGATGAACTGAAGAACTTTACAACCAACATCCTTCTCAAGTTAGTGATCAAGTCGCATATTGGGATTCGTGCAATTGGTTAGTCACGTACTGGGAGCTGTACATTGAAAATGAGAGATTGTTACTACAGAACAAGTCCAATTGGGTATTGGGGTAAAGGTTCAACTGTAGGTTGGTATAAGGTACTGGGATTCCTTTACTTGTAACTGCTTGTTTTGATAATAGTGGATTCTCGAGAGTGGTCATCTTAAAATCATCTGGTGGGGGTTTTTGCCGTGTAGGTTTTCCCCATTCTAAACAAATTACTATGTCAATTTATTTTCCACTGCATATTTTAGTTAATTGGTGATTTGTTTATGCTGCCACGTACAATTGCATGTTAATTTGATTAATTAATAAATTTGGATAATTAATTAATTAATTCATCACAAGGGGTCAACACATTTTTGGCCTTTCAACATGTTTTTTTATTGTATGCAATCCTTTATTTCCGTTTCACACTAAGATGCCTTGATGGGTTTTGTTTAAAGTGTTTCAGAAAGATAGATTGTCAAAATCTATCATGCCATGAACGCTCTTCGTGCAAAGTTTTTCAAGAGTTTGTGTTAG
Source organism: Quercus lobata (assembly GCF_001633185.2). Taxonomy (NCBI): domain Eukaryota; kingdom Viridiplantae; phylum Streptophyta; class Magnoliopsida; order Fagales; family Fagaceae; genus Quercus; species Quercus lobata. The sequence goes on from NC_044913.1 coordinate 28,934,232, forward strand.
GATTAGATTTTATTGTACTCAACAAATGATTATGAGTTTAGTGATTTATGACTTCTCTCATACTTCATTTGTTTATTGTGGTTTGTCACGGATTGTCAAAGGGGGAGATTGTTAGGACATATGTGGAACTTGTTAGAACATATGTTATTGTAAATTGGCTAATCCTTTGACAAAATGCACTTTACTTGTAATTGGGTAGATCTAGGATGGTTTAGTTCTTCAAGAAACAAGAGTTCAAGTCTAGTATTGAAGCCATGCAAGTCTGTCTAAGAAACAAGTGAAGAAGTGTTGTTCATTAAAGCTTAATAGATAATATCTATCGAGGTTTAATAAGAATTCTTGACACCTCTCGACAAAAGCTGTATCTATCGAGAATTACGAAATTCAGATTTCTAGATTTGTTTTTCACGCATATCCAAGTTATTTGTGTAGGGTTTCTTTTCTCACAACCATAGACATATATAAGGATTATTTTAAGGGCCATCAAAGATGATGCAAAGTGGTGCAACTTGATGCAAAGTGATTACTCATGCATATTGTGACCAGAGACAATTTGCCCTAGTTCGTTATCTTCTTTGTAGAAGCTATTACATCTTTGCGCTGAGGGTTTTGTAACCAAGAACCTTCTTGATCTTCATCGTTTGGATGAACTGAAAAACTTTGCAGCCAACATCTTTCTTAAGTTGGTGTGTTAGTCACGTATTTGGATCTGTGCATCGATTGGTTAGTCACATACTTGGAGTCGTGCATTGAAAGGAGAGATTGTCACTACATTACAAGTTCAATTGGGTATTAGGGCAAGGGTTCAACTGTAGGTTGGTATTAGGTACTGGGATTCATTTTACATGTAACCGCTTGTTTTGATAATAGTGGATTCTCGGGAGTGGTGACCTTAAATTCACCCGGTGGGGTTTTGCCTCGATGGTTTTCCCCATTCGTAAACAAATCACCCGTGTCAAATTTAATTTCCGCTGCATTTAGTTTTTGGTGATTTGTTTGTGTTACCATGCTTATTGCATATAATTGAATCTAATTAATTTCACTTGTCTAATTAATTTGATTAAGTTACCAAATGGGTCAATACATTCTTGGCCTATCAATTGTAATTCAACATTAGATATCAATGGAAGATAAATCAATTTCTTAGTACATTAGTGCATCTCTCTCTCTCTCTCTCTCTCTTAATCTCTTACTTTTTCTATGGAGGGTGACTACCTCGAATCAAGTCAATTTCCCTACAATTCTCATCAATTCCCCTATAATTCCCATCAATCTCCATTAGGAACCACCAGGTTCCTAACAATAAATGATTAAGTGGGTGTTAATCTTGGTTTAGAGTGTTGATTATGGTAATGGATTGCATGAACATATGATGGTTTGTAGGGATTTTGATTACTTCAAGTTCTCGACAGTGATCACCTCCAAGAACATAGGCTACTTCAAGTGAGTCTCTGCCTCCTCTGAGAGAAATACTGAAGAGAAACAAGTTTAAGTTACAATACTAACTCTTGAACTAACCTAAATGCTACAGAAGGCCATGATTAAGTGAGTGAAAATAACTCCTGAACTAACTTTAAGAAACAATCCAAGTTTGATTGAGTTACACATTCAATTGAGCTCATGATTGGCTACTCAAGGTTTTCCCATATGCATGATATATAGTTAGATGAGATTCCTCTGAAATTATGGAACCATAGGACTGTTATAGGCAAATTGGCACTTCAATAAAAAGTTGAACTGTCGTTTAGGAGCTTGATCGGTACTTCAACTTTGGAGTTACATGCCTAGTGCGTAGCTGATATGGAATCGTGGTTAGAAGAGGAACCCATTTTCTATATATAAAAAACATTTACTTTAACAAACTATATACATATGGTCATAAATTTCTTTCTTTGATATTCGCAAATTCCAATAACGACAGATATATACCAATTTGTTAAGCAATTTGAGCCAACCATCGAATTTCATTTATAAGCATATAAAGATATAATATACGAGAATATTTCCATAAATAATGTAAATCATGGTTTTCTAGAGCATCATGACCTACTATAGTATTAGGGTTATCATACTAGGTTTAGTGTATTTTTATATAAATTGTAAATTGGTTCTTTATAACAAACAATGCAATATAATATAATAAAGATATAGTCGTTTGAGACTTTCTGCTATGGACGTAATAAGCCATTAGGCTAAACAACATTAATTCTCTACTTCGTGGACCGCCTCAATCTCAATCACATGCTTCCTTGTGGCTTCGTGGACCACTTTTTGCTACAAAGATCGCTTCCTAGAGCTCTCACACACCGGACCAATTATCTTACTTCCAATGGTCCTTGTTCCACACATTACACACGTTAGAGATGCATCCTACTTGTACTTTCACGCCAAAGCACTTTTCCACATTTTTCATGTGCGTTCAAGAGCTTCTTCTATTTGACGGTGATCTTTTTCAACCTTTAGTGAGTCAATATTCTTTTGGTGGGCATTGAAAACCTTACATTTAAGTCTTTTCGTTCAAATCCACATTTTCATTGCTCTTCCACCTTGATTTTGAGGGTGGAGGAGGGTATTTTATTATATATTTGGATATTACAATAAATAAGGAAGCCATGGTTTTCTAAATGTATTATGGCTTATTGTAGTTTTAAGGTTACAATATTAATAATTTCCTTCTTTCCACATCGCTGTATTTTCCTTCTTTCTATCTTAATAGAGTAATGCTACAGACACAAACTATTCTACAAATATATTACAAACTGCTTATGTGGCATTCTCTATCAAAATACTGTTGACTGCAAAGATCAAAAGCAGAAGAAAAAGGATGCAACAGCTCAAGTTAACAAAAGATGAAGAAGTAATCAGAAGCAAGCTACATGTCGTATGCCTTAACATTGAATTATGCTGTGTGTCGTTTAGAGTAGTATTTATCAGTCTAAGCTTTCACACGTATTGTAACTGCTAGTAACTGACTGAGCACGTGTGTCCTTATAAGTTGGATAGTTTGTTAGATTAGCTGGTTGATCAATTAGTGTATAAAGTCCAATTCTCTGTACATATTCAATATAACAATTGAATGAAAGAATTCTTCAATCTTTCTTTTCTCACGAGCTCTCTCTCTCTTTCTGGTTTTCCATTTCTCTTTCTCTCTTGAATCACCAAAGAGAAGGCTTTATCAATCGAGGGAATTGGCTCCATCATCAGAATCTGAATTCTAACTTGAGAATAGGAGTCATTCAAGCCCATTTTTCTTGCATCATGGAGAATCACCAGGTGCAATTCTTTTTACTCAGCCCTTGACAGAAGACAATTACCCTACTTGGGCTAGGGCTATGTGAATGGCATTAGATGCAAAGAGCAAGCTAGGTTTTGTGGATGGTTCCATAACAGCTTCTATGGCAATCACCCCTCTGGAAAAGATTGCTTGGTCAAAGAACAATTCCATGATTTCTTCATGGATCTTGAATTCAGTCTCTCCTCACATCACTGCAAGTGTGATTTATAGAGACACTGCATTGGAGGTCTGGAATTAATGCACTTAGGGACCATTTCTCTCAAGCCAATGGTCCTAGGATTTCACAACTTCAAAAGCAGATTTCAACTGTTATGCAAGGAGATGCAATAGTGACCACTTTCTTCACTAGTCTCCAAGCTTTTTGGGATCAATTGCTTAATTTTAGGCCTTTACCATGTTGTTCTTGTGGTAAATGTGTTTGTTGTGTGAATGATAAGATCACAACTTTTCATCATCAAGACTCTTTGATGCAATTCCTTAATGGCTTGAATGACTCCTATTCTCAAGTCATAACTTAGATTCTAATGATGGAGCCAATTCCCTCGATTGATAAAGCCTTCTCTTTGGTGATTCAAGAGGAAAGGTAGAGGGCTTTAGGTTTCAATGGAGGTCCTTCAGTTGATTCAACTGCTCTTGCAGTCAAGACTCAAGGATTCAATCAAGTTGGGAAGAATGCAAAAGGAAAGGGAAGACCTGTATGCAGTCACTGTGGTAAAGTTGGTCACTTCATAGAGAAGTGTTATAAGCTAGTTGGCTTTCCACTGGGTTACAAGCAAAAGGGGAAAGTGTCTATGGCTAATCAAGTGGTTCTTGATGGTGAATCTGGTCAATCTAAGGCTACATTACAATCTGGTTCTTTTCCTTTCACCTCTGAGCAATGTCAGCAATTACTTTCAATGCTAAGCTCTCATACATCAACCTCTGGCACCAGTGATGCTATTCACTTAGCCAATTCAGCTCTTTCAGGTATTTCTTGTGCTTCTTTCCAAGATTCTATCTGCCTTATTATGAAGAATTCAGTTTTTGCTGAAAATCCTGCAAACAAAACAGCTTATAGTGAAGAAACTTGAGTTCTTGATACATGGGCTATTGATCATATTATTCATTCCATTTCATTGTTTACTAAAATTACTAGTTCCATCTCTTCTTTTGCTCATTTACCCAATGGTGAAAGGTCCTTGTCACACACATAGGCACAGTTCAGATCACTTCAACTTTAATTCTTGAGAATGTGATTTGTGTCCCAGCCTTTACCTTCAATCTGATCTCAGTAAGCAAATTAACCAAATCTTTTGTCATGTTGTTTGGTTTTTCTTTCCAACTATTGTTTCATATAGAACCTTACTTGCTGGAAAATGATTGGATTGGGTAAACTTCATAATAATTTGTACCTACTGCAAACTTCTGCAAATTGTAAGTCCGTATCAGAAGCTACTGCTATCTTAGAGTCAATTTTTCATTCTTTTGTTCATTCTGTTTCTAATGTTCCTATTGCTACTAAGCCTTACCTATGGCATCTTAGGCTAGGACATGCGTCTAATGACAAACTCCATGTTTTACATCATTGTAATCCTGATGTAACATCTTCTCATTCAAATAAAGATTTTATTGTTTATCCTATTGCAAAGCATAAAAGACTTCTATTTCCTACTTCTAATCACTTATCTGTCAATGCTTTTGATTTAATACATTGTGATGTATGGGGACCATTTGCTAAAGCCACCCATGATGGTTTTAGATATTTTCTTACAATTGTGGATGATGCTACCAGATCCATATGGGTTTATCTCATGAAATATAAAATAGATAGTAGGCCTTTACTGATATCATTTTACAATATGATATACACTCAACTTCAAACCAATATCAAAGTGCATAGAATTGATAATGCTCAAGAGTTTTTTATCAAAGATTTTTATGCTCAACGTGGGATTATTCATCAACATTCCTGTGTTACTACTCCACAACAAAATTCAGTTGTGCAGAGAAAGCATCAGCATATTTCAAACATTGCAAGGGTATTGAAATTTCAGTCTAACATACCACTTTGTTATTGGGGAGATTGTGTTTTGACAGTAGTTTATATCATTAACAGGCTGCCTAGTAATGTTTTAGGACATAAAACTCCTTTTGAGAAGCTTTATAGCAAGGTTCCTTCTTATGATCACTTAAAAGTTTTTGGGTGTCTTTGCTTTGCCTCTACATTAGCTCACAATAGATCTAAGTTTGCACCTAAATCTATTCCAAGTGTTTTTCTTGGTTACCCTTTTGGTGTTAAGGGTTACAAATTGCTAAATTTAGTTACAAGACAGATTTTTATTTCAAGAGATGTTTCTTTTCATGAAACTATTTTCCCCTTCATTTCTTCTGCCTATTCACCACACTCCACAATTTCACTTCCTCATCTTTGTCCTCCTGTGGCCACTCAACCTAATTCCACGTTTCTAGAACCTGTTACTATACCACATGCTATTCCAACTGCTTGTTCTGGTTCTGATCCTATTACTGTTCCTGAGCAAGCTTTAGAGTCTCCTATTCATGATCCTGTTATATCCTCAAATCCTTTGCCAACTACAATTCCATATTCTGCAATTTCTGCAGAACAAGGTTCTTTGTCACTTGAACAAGGGCCTACTATTGTTCAAGATGTTTCACCTCCAATAGATTCACTTCCTTCTTTAAGAAGATCCACTAGAGCTACCAAACCACCTTCATACTTGGAAGATTACAAGTGTAGCACTATAATTTCTAATGAATCTACTCAGTCTAATCCCAACAACAAGTTAGGTTCTTCCTCAGCCATCCTAGGTATCAGATATCCTATCTCTGATTATTTTGATTCTTCAAGCTTGTCCCCTTCCTATGCAACCTTTTGTTCTCTCATAACCTCTATACCTGACGTAACACCCCATAATTTTGATACTAATTTAATTCTTATTCATAAATTAAATAGGAGGGCCACAATTAAATGGATTTAATTGATTTGGGCCTAAGATATTAAAATAGGATAAATACTATGGAAAAAGAAACCCAAGGGAGATGGCATAAGTTAATATATGGGCCTTGATAAGCTTTAAAAAAAAAAAAAAAAACCCTAGTCTTTCACTTCTTAAGCTACATGTGTATTTACTGAGGGGGCTTCCTTTTGCTTTAGCCGACTATTGAACTTTGCTTTTCTTCACTGTGGCTATGAGTGGAGATTATAGGTACGGTTCTCTCTTGCTCTAAACTTAGGGTGGTTGATTTCTTTTATTTTCGTAAATAAGAGGTAAGTGGTGTTTACTAATTTTGGGGGTTTTCCCAAACAGTGTTGATTATTAAACTATTTTATATCAAAGAAATATGTTGATATTCTATATATAAATTAATATTTTATAAATGCTTGATATCCACATTGACTATTTGTTTTATGAAAAACTTGTGGGACAACCTAAATTTATAAACTTGTATGTGTGAATATACCTTTATATTTTTGAGAATTATGAATGGATTATTTTTGTGAGCATATTGAATATGTTTTGAAAACCTATGGCAAGTCGTGATTAAAAGCTTACTATTGTATTTAGTCCTTAGCAAGGGACAATCATACTGCAGCTCCTTAGCAAGGGACGGTCCTAGAAAAGGGGACAGTGCACATTTGGTAGCTCCTTAGCAAGGGAGTATACTATTGAGGATCCAAAAAGGAAGCTCCTTAGCAAGGGAGTCCACCTTTAGGTTTCAAAGGAGCCACTCTTAAGAAAAGGGATAAAAAGGAGGTTCCAGTCCCAAAAAAGGGACAGCACAACCTTGTCAACGGGGCGTAAACGTTGACCATGAGAAAAGCATAGAAAATTTTTTATATGATGGTATGGAGATATATATATATATATATATATATATATATATATTATGATGGCTCACAATATAAAGATATTCTTTTATGTGAAATATTTGATGGTAAAATATTGATGAGTTACAAGTTATGAATTTTTTGTAAGAATTATTTATTTGAAAGGTTTGTTCCCACACCCCAATGTTAGTAAATTCCACTTATTGAGTTATCTCGGCCCCCTTTATTCCCCCTTACAGATACATTAGAGGGATTATTGGAGTAGAGATTCTTGGAAGACAAAAGTTACGAATTATTTTGTGGAACTGAGGATTTTATTATTATTTTTATGACATTAAACATTGTACTAGAGAATTATTTTGAGGATGTTTTATCTTTGGGGGATCAGAGCTCTAACATTTGTGATGAGATTTTAGGTTGCTGGTTGCTTTTATTTAATATTTTTTTGTGGATTATTTAGATTGAATAGAGTTTTATTATTTATGATTTTAGGGTGTTACACCTGAACCAAGATTCTATCATGAAGCTGTTAAGGATCCTAAGTGGCAAGAGGCCATAGATGCTGAGATTGCAGCCTGGTGTTAAACAATACTTGGACCCTTACTCCTTTGCCTTTAAATAAAAAGGCCATTGTGTGTAAATGGGTATATAGGGTGAAATACAAGGCTAATGGTTCTGTAGAGAGATATAAAACTAGATTAGTTGCTAAGGGGTTTACTTAGCAAGAGGGGTTGGATTTTACAGACACTTTCTCTCCAGTTGCCAAGTTGACAACTGTTAAAACTCTATTTGCCATATCTGCTGTGAAAGGATGGCATTTGGTCCAATTGGATGTCAATAATGCTTTCTTACGTGGGGATCTTCATGAGGAGTTGTATATGCAACTCCCTCAAGGCTTTCATAGCATAGGAAGGAATGTTGTTTACAAGTTAAATAAGTCTTTGTATGGGTTTAAGCAAGCATCAAGACAGTGGAACTCTAAGTTTTGTTCTGTTATTCTGAAGCATGGTTTTAAGCAGTCTAAAGCTAACTATTCATTGTTTACTAAGAAGTTCAATGATTCTTTCATAGCTTTGGTGGTTTATGTTGATGATATTCTTATAGCAAGTAACAATGTTCAAGCAGTTGAAGAACTTAAGGTTTCTTTAGATCAGCATTTTAAACTTAAGGACCTTGGAGGTTTAAAGTACTTTCTTGGTCTTAAAATGGCTAGATCACACAAAGGAATCTCATTGTGTCAACGAAAATATGCTTTAGAAGTCTTGAAGGATGTAGGAATGTCAGCTTGCAAGCCTAGCAAGGTACCAATGGAGCAAAATTTGAAATTGAGCAAGTTTTAAGGTAAGTTGTTACCTAATCCTGGAATATACAAAAGGTTGGTGGGAAGGTTATTATATCTAGCTATAACCAGACCTGATATTGCATAACATGTTCACAAATTGAGCCAGTTCATGACAAAACTTAGGAAACCTCACTTGGATGCTGCTAATAAGGTGCTGCAATACATAAAAGGTTGTCCTGGTCAAGGCATTTCGTTGTCTGCTACATCAAAGATGCTGATTGGGCATCTTGTGTTGATACCAAAAGGTCTACTACAGGATATTGCATATTTTTAGGCGATTCTCTAGTTTCATGGAAGTCAAAGAAACAATCCATAGTTTCTAGATCTTCTGCTAAAGCAGAATATAGGGCTATGGCAGTAACTGTTTGTGAAATGACTTGGTTATTAGCCTTGTTGAAGGATTTGGAGATTCATCATCCTCAACCTGCTCTCTTATTTTGTGACAATCAAGTTGCTATACACATTGGAGAAAATCCAGTGTTCCGCGAAAGAACCAAACACATAGAAGTGGACTTTCATCTAATAAGAGATAAAGTTCAAGATAATGTTGTTAGATTGTTCTTTACTCGTACACATTCACAATTGGCAGACTTGCTCACAAAAGCACTTAACAGCCTATAGTTAAAGCATTTATTGGGTAAGATGAACATTGTGAACATTCATAGTTCAGCTTCTCATCTTGAGGGGGGATGTCAAAATACTATTGACTACTGATGAAGCCGAAAAATCACCAGTGAGCCACACAACCTTTGCACGCTCGAAACAATACCTGCATAACAAAAAGAGAAGATCTAACAGAGAACACCGGTGTGGTGTTGGCCAAATACCCTCCGAAGGTCAAGTTAGAACTTCTCACAGCTCTAGAGTACCAGAACTGGGGTGAATTATGCATACCTTGGTTTGTGAGGGTTTTGGGGTTTTTATAGTGGTAGAGGGTTGACATCTATTCCTTGGTTTAGAAGTCCTTTCCTTGTAAGAGTCCCTATGAACATATTTTTCGGAATCCTTTCCTTGTAGGAGTCCTCTTGATTAGCATTGAACATGGGGCACAAGATATTTTCTTATATGCATATGCGTAGGGGCTAAGTAAGGCCATACCAGCATCGTCAGACTTATGCATAGTCTTTAGCTCTCTCATGTCAGCTTCCTATTTTGTCAGCCACGATACAACCGTCAGCTTCAAGGTAGAACCATAGACCTCCTGTTGTCATTTCCAAGAAAGTGAAGTTGATGGGGTTATTTAAGACCATCGCTTTTCGCCTTATCATGGGTAAGTGCCAATATTGCAAAATTATCCTTATCAGCTGCCCCTTACTTCATAGCTTCATCGGCTAAAGCCGACGAGTTATGGAGTTTAGTTTTTTGTAATTTTTATTTATTTAATTTCATTTATTCAAGAATAAGGAAAAAGCATGTATGGGCGATTCCTCGAGCAGCCTTTATTAAATGCTTGAACACGTGGTGCATTCTAATTGGTTCCGCTTCTGGACAAGGGTGTCGCTTCTTCTTCAGTGCATTCTTCATTTTATATATATCTTAGTTCTCCCCTCATTCTTCCTATTTCATCGTCGATCCAGAGAGAGAACTTGTTACTCCAAGAACCATGCTCCCGTCGTCTTACTACCTTTTGCTGAGACCGTCATTTTTTCAGAGACCGTCTGCTTGGTAAGTCACCTCTTCCTTCTACCTTCCATTTTTGTTTGCTTGTTTTAGTTGATCGTATAACTTTTTAGTCATTCCGTCAACTTAGGTACTTAGAATACCTCTGTCACTTGCAGGTAAAAAATGTCTAGAGAAGCGATTAGTGAGCAATCATCAGTCCGTGAAGGAGCGGGCTATGACGAGATCTTCCAAACAGGTCATGAGCCCAAGGAAGGCCAATCCTGGTCATTAGAGAGAAAGAGATGTTAGCTCATTCTGCTGATGAGGACGAGGAAAGTTACATAGGAGAGGGAGATGAGGAAGAGATAGATGAGGGAGAAGTTGATGGTGAGGGAGAGGTTGAAGGTGACTAGGGAATGGAAGGCGACGAAGACGAGAATGACGCGGATGAGAGGACCCCCAAGGTTGGGAGTTCAGGAAGTCCCGAGAGTGGGCACGCTCCTCCGTTTATCCTTCATTAAATGTGGACCGTCAATGATTTTTTACTGAAGATGACGACCAATATTTTTAAGAACTTGAGGGATCGTTACCAAATCCCCGACCACACACCAATCCGTCTCCCTGGGAAGTATGAGAAGTGCTACTCAGGGAAGAATGTGGATGTTGGTATGTACGACGCCACGTTTGCAGTGGGGCTGAGGTTGCCACTGACGATGTTACACCGTCAACTGGCTAACTTCCTCAGTCTATCCATCAGCTAGATCACTCCTAATTCTTGGAGGATCTTCAAAGGGGCGGAGATCTTGTGGGGTTATTTGAGTAGAGGGAACCGTCAGCTTTCACTAGACAAGTTCTTCTGGTGCTACAGGCCCCAACACATCGTCTCGTCACAAGGGATTTATCATTTTGCTGCACGGAAAAAAGTGCTAGGGCTTGTGTCAAACATGCCTGACTCCAACAGGAATTGGAAGGGCAAATACTTTTTTGTCAAGGGGACGGATTGGGTATGCCGTCCGAAGGAATGAGATACAATGCCTCACGATTTTGACAATACTTGGGGCATTGTCAAGGACTCAGGTTTAATGCCGTTAACTTTTTCTTTAACCTTTTAATCTACTCATTAAGCGTTCTAATGTCGTCGTTTTTCCTTTTTCAGCTAGAATTTGCCCATCCATAACTGATGAGCGGGAAGCCTTCATTCAACGAGTTCTTGAAATTCCATTTAAGCAGCATAAGTGTAGGGATTTGATCACCCTTGACACACTACACACATACTGTGGTGGTTCGGAGCCAACCCCGACTGCTCGTAAGCTAAACATTTACTCCTGTCATCGTAAGTATTTGTAATTCTCTCCGTCATCTTTTCCTTTTTCTTCTTTTTTTAGTTGTCGGTTGATTTAATGCCCATCATTTATCCTTTGCAAAAATGGAGGCCGCCAAGTTGAGGGTGTAGGTGCAGCCGGCTGCCGCTAAGAAGAAAGAAGAAAAGAAAACGAAGGTGGAGGGGGCGTCGTCGTCAGCTCCAAAAGTTATCGGGAAGGGCGCTTCCAAGAGAAAAGCCGACAGGAAGGACAATCGTTCTCCTAAGAAGGCTATTGTCACTGCTGGGGACAAATCCCTCAAAAAGCCAACGCCCCTTAAGCCTAGCCATGGGGCAGGTAAGGGTCTGATGATGACAACAGGCCCCATCGCTCAGGGACCGGACCGCCGTGTCTTCACACACAAGGACTACGCCATTGAGATGGTGGAATCCATCATCAAGGACAAGGATGTAGACCTTTGTGCTGAGCAAGGGACGGAGGAGTTAGGGGCCTCAGGCCTCTTCGATCTTCTGTGAGTACATTTTTGTCTTCGCTTTTTCGATTCACTTATTTTTATTGTTCAATGGCTGATGGTTGTTCTGCCTTGTAGGCAATGGTTCGTATGAAAGCTTTACAAGATAGGGGCATCGCCAAAGAAGGGGTGATTTCCCGTCTGCATAAGGGCATAAAGATCCTAACGGACAAGGAGGAGCAATATAAGGGCGTCGTTTGTACCCTTAACCAGGAGGTAAAGGATCTGATGGTTAAGCTGGAGGAGGAGGGTCATCAAAGAAAGAAAGAGCAAGAAGCCAAGGAAATGGTAGAGAAGGAGTTGACGACCCTTTTTGAGTAGGTGGAGACGGCCAAGGCTGACGCCGTAAACAAATACAAGGCGTCAGAGCCATTCATAGATTTCTGTGCTAGCTATTACGGTTAAGGGTTCGAGGACTGCCTTAAACAGATCAAGTCCCTATACCTTCACTTGGATTTTTCAAAGGTCACCATGGATGAGCCCTCGCCGTCAACTCCTGCTGGTGACACTGTCCAAGAAGAAACTGACGACTCCACGGAGTCTAATCCAAAAGATGATAGCGTCATCCTCGCCTAGCCAGCCACTGATGCTCCTGTCGCTTCCCTGGTCCCATCCATTGAGCTTGTGAACGTTGAAGACCCTGTTGCCCAGGACACTTAAGAGAAGAACGACGGGAACCCTCCGAACCCTTCAGCCTTGTAGTTTTATATATTTATTGTACATTAATTCTATCTTTAAGACTCTGTAAAATGCCCTATTTCTTTTTGGGCTTTGTTTGTAAAGACTTCACTTTATTTATTTTATATCTGTTGCTTTAGTATATATGTGTTGCTTTCTGTTTGTACGTCTATATGCATGCTAGAACGCGTTTGTACTTGGTAAACTAGGACGAACCCGTCTACTTATTGGATTTTGAATAAACTTTTCCACCCAAGGATTTCATGGCCTTAAGACCTTCACGGCCTTGGCTCATCTACTTGTGGGCTTTAATTATGGACCCTGTCCAATTAATTTATGGACTTGATGGTATTTAGTTTTAATGGACTCGTATTCTTGTGTACTGTTTATGAGTCCGTTTACTTGTGGATTTAATAAGTCCGTCCACATTAATTTAGATTTGCCCACTTGTGGACCAACTCATGAACCTGTCCACTTGTGGGGTGAACTCGTTTTGCTTATGGACTTATGAGTTCTTATACGGACTTTATGATGATAACTTATTTTTATGGGATAAGTTTGTCCATTCTATGGACTTGCTAGTGAATTCGTCCACTTTACGGACTAGTAATAATTCATCCTTTTGGAATGAACTCGTCCGTTTTATGGACTTACTAATATACTTATCCACTTAATGGACTAATGAATTCATCCACTTTATGGACCTGATGATAAACTCGTTCACTTTATCGACTTGATGATAAACTTGTCCACTTTAGGGACTTGATAATAGACTCGTCCACTTTATGAAATTGATAATAAACTCGTCCACTTTACAGACTTGATAATAAACTCATCCACATTATGGGCCTAATAATAAACTCGTCCACTTTATGGACTTGATAATAAACTCGTCCACTTTATGGACTTGGCAATAAACTCGTCCACTTTATGGACTTATCAACAATTCATCCTCCTAGAATGAATTCGATCACTTTATGGACTTGCTAATATTTTGTAGAAAAACACTTTAGTTATATCTAAATAAACTCCTCGTATTATGATAAACCATGCATTCGTAGAAAAATTCTTCTCTAAAGAAAAAGACCTGCCCCTTGGGCTTAAAAATTATTGTAGCGAAATTTAACTAAGGTAAACTGAAAAAACTGAGGCGTGTAGCTAAAATTAACTAAAGTGAATTGGAAAATGAAGAATGTTGCTTTCCATGCTAACAGCTCTACTAGTAGTACTTTCGTAGGTGCTCAGTGTTCCACGAATGGTGTAGCTTCTATCCATCTAGTGTCTCTAGATGATAGGTGCCTTTCCTCTGCCATGACGTAATCCTATAAGGTCCTTCCCAGTTGGGGCTAAGCTTCCCTTGGGTAGGGTCTTTAGTGGTGCCCATTACCTTCCTCAAAACAAGATCTCCAACCTGAAAGTCTCTGTATTTAACCCGGGAGTTGTAGTGCTTGGCCATGAGGTCCTGGTACCATGCAAGTCTTTGTTTGGCTGTCTCCCTGACTTCATCTAGTAGATCAAGCTGCAGACGCATAGGCTCACCATTTTTGCTTTCATCGTGGTTGTCCACCCTGTAGCTTGTGAGCCCGACCTCGGCTGGAATGACCGCCGCGTTCCCGTATGTTAGCCGAAATGGAATTTCTCTGGTAGGTGTTCTTGCTGTTGTCCTATACGCCTATAGTATGCTCAACAGCTCTTTAGGCCATATACCATTTGCACCCTCGAGCCGAGTCTTGATAATTTTGAGCAAGGATCGGTTTGTGACCTCAAGTTGTTTGTTAGCTTGAGGGTGAGTGGGGGAGGAGTAGTGGTTTTTGATCCCCAATTGTGAGCAAAAATCCCGGAAGGAGTCGTTGTCAAATTGTTTTCCGTTGTCTAAGACCAGGACCCTAAGGATCCCATACCTACAAATGATGTATCTCCAAACGAAGCTCCGCACGTTCTTCTCTATAATGGTTGTCAAGGCTTCAGCTTCTACCCACTTTGTGAAGCAGTCTATGCCTACTATGAGGAACTTCAACTGTCGCGCTGTTATCGGGAATGGTCCCATGATGTCTAATCCCCACTGAACAAAAGGCCAAGGGGTTGTCATTGGGGTCAACTCTTCGGACGGCTGCCTGATGACTTTGCTGAACCTTTAACACTTGTCATAGGTTTTGACATAAGTTTGGGCATCCTTCTGTATGGTTGGCTAGTAATACCCGGCTCGAATCAATTTTTGTACTAACGATCGTGATCCCGAGTGGTTTCCGTAAATCCCTTCATGGACTTCTCTCATGATGTAGTCTACTTCCTCATTGCCCAAACACCTTAGGTATGGGTAGGAGAAGCCTTTCTTATACAAGACATCCTTTATTAGAAGGAATCGCGTTGCTTGAACTTTCAGCTTTCTTGTGGCTTCCTTCCCGTCTGGTAGCATGCCACTTTTTAGGTAGGAGACTAATGGTGTGGTCCAGTTATTTTCAGAATCTATCTCTTGTACATCGATAGAATCTATTAGTGGAGAACATTGAACAAAGGAGAGTACATTGCTATAGATAGTCATATGTTTTGCTGAAGCGGCTTTGGCAAGGCGGTCGACTTGCTTATTTCCTCCTCTGGGGATTTAAACAACCTTGGCTTGTAGGTCATCCACCCTTCTCTTTACTTGCTCTAGGTATTTCTTCATCCTTTTGCCTTTACATTCGTAATCTTCGTTTACTTGGTTGGTGATGACCTGGGAGTCGCAATGAATGACCACACTTGTGGCCCCTGCCATTTTGGCGAGATCAAGTCCTGTCACTAGAGCTTCGTACTCTACTTCATTGTTAGTGGTGGGGAAGTCAAGGCGAACCATACATTCAATCTTGTCTCCTTCTGGAGAAAGAAGCACGATACCTGCTCCACTAGCTTATCTGTTAAACAATTTGTCTTTATGTATACCCTACTGAGGACACTCATCTGCCCCCTTGCCTTCTCCGTTGGTGAATTTTGCTATAAAATCAACAACGACCTGTCCCTTGATGGCGGTACGCGGGCAGTACTAAATGTCAAACTCACTCAACTCTATCACCCACAGTGTTAATCGCCCAGCAGCTTCAAGGCTGCTCATTGCCTGTATTAATGGTTTGTCGATTAGGACGATCATCGTATGGGCTTGGAAGTATGGTTTGAGCTTACAAGCTGCCGTTACTAAAGCAAAGGCGAGCTTCTCCATTGGCGGGTACCTTTCTTCTGCACCACGAAGTGCTCGGCTGGCATAGTATACAAGCTTTTGAACCTTGTCTTCTTCCCTGACTAAGGCTACGCTGACAGCTACAAGGGAGATGGCTAAATAGAGGAATAGCACTTCCCCCGGTTGTGAAGGACTCAACAGCGGTGGGGAAGAGAGGTAGACCTTTAGGTCCTCAAATGCCTGTAGACACTAGGCCTTCCACTCAAAAGACTTTTTCAACGTGCGGAAGAAGGGTAGACACTTATCCATTTCCCTTGACACGAACCTGTTCAAGGCGGCGACCTTGCCATTTAAACTTTGTACTTCTTTTACATTCTTTAAGGGGGCCATCTCTACTATGATCCTAATTTTGTCGAGGTTGGCTTCGATACCTCTTTGAGACACCACGAACCCTAAGAACTTTCCTGCCATCACTCCGAAGGCACACTTTCTTGGATTGAGCTTCATGTTGTAGGAGCGAAGGGTATCAAACGTTTCCCTAAGATCCCCTAAGTGGTCTTCCTCCCTTCGGCTTTTCACCAACATGTTGTTAACCTAGACCTGTACATTTCTCCCGATCTGGTGTGCGAACATCTTGTTCATGAGCCTTTGATACGTCGCGCCCGCATTCTTGAGGCCAAATGGCATTACTTTGTAGCAGAAGAGGCCCTGGCTAGTAACGAATGAAGTCTTTTCCTGATTTGCTTCGTCCATTCTGATCTGGTTTTAACCCAAAAAGACGTCCATGAAGCTTAGCAATTGGTGTTGGGCTGTAGAGTCAACCAGGACGTCGACCTGCGGGAGGGGGTAACTATCTTTAGGGCATGCCTTGTTTAAGTCGGTGAAATCTACGCATATCCTCCATTTCCCGCTGGCTTTTTTGACCACGTTTGCCAACCAATTGGGGTAGTAAACTTCTCAGATGAAGTTTGCCTTTTTTAGCTTATGAACTTCTTTTGCTATAGCTTGGTCCCGTTCCGAGGCAAATACTCGCTTTTTCTGATGGACGGGTGGAAAGGAGGGTGATACATTTAGTCGGTGTACCATGATCGAAGGGTCGATTCTTGGCATGTCTTCATGGCTCCAAGCAAATACATCCCGATTATCTTTGAGAAAAGTTGTTTGGCGAATCGTTGGGCTAGCTAGAGTACCAATTCTGGTTGTTTGATCAGGTTTGGAGTCGTTGAGGAGTATCTCTTCAAGCTCTTTGACAGGCTCTGTCCTTGTTTCGTGCTCCTCTATGTTCATGGCCAAGAGGTGGTCATCCATCTCCATCATACCTATGTAGCATTCGCGGGCAACTACTTGATTTCCGCGCGGCTCCCCTACTCCATAATCGGTGGAGAATTTGATCATCAAGTGGTAGGTTGAGGTTATAGCCTTCCATGAATTGAGGGTAGGCCGTCCCAGGATAGCATTATAGGCGGATGAGTAATCGACCACAAGGAATGTTACGTCCTTAGAGATCTACTGGGGGTAGTCGCCCACCGTCACGAATAATATGACTACGCCAAGGGGGTATATCCTTGTTCCTCCGAAACCAACGAGTGGCGTGTTCATCGAAACTAGTCACTCTTTATCAATCATCATCTGTTGAAATGCTAGGTAGTAAAGGATATCAGCTGAAATACCATTGTCCACCAGAACCCGGTGCGTGTTGTAATCCTCCACTCGTATGCTAACGACTAGTGCATTGTCGTGCAGGTGGTGGAGACGTCGGGCATCTTCTTTCGAGAATTCGATGATGGGGTTGTCGATCCGCAGTATCTTCGACACGGAACCTGTCAACTAGACGTTGTGGACCATCCTCAGGTATGTCTTATAGGACTTTTTAGACGACCCGACAGTCATGGTGCCCCTCACAATCATTCTTATGTCACCTAAAGGCGGCCTAGGATGCTTGTTTTCCCATCGGGGAGCCTATTCTTGAGGTGGGTCCATTCTTTCCTTGCTGACGAACCTCTGTAGCTTCTCTTGCCTGATGAGGGCCTCAATTTGCTACTTCAAGTCATTGCAATCAGCTGTATCATGGCCATTATCACGGTGGAAGCGGCAGTACCTATCCCTAAACCTCTTATTAGGATCTCCCTTCAACTTACCAGGAAAGGTCAGGGCTCCTTCATCCTTTATTTGCATCAAAACTTGGTCAATAGGGGCAGTCAACGAGGTGAAGCTTGTGAACTTCCCTGTAGGGGGCTTGGAGTGTTTGTCCTCTCACCGATCTCCAGTTCTAGGCATCTTTCACCCCCTGTCCTACAGCGGGTCTTCCTGCCTTTCCCTCTTCTTGGGCCTTTCTTCTCGAACTAGCAATGCATCTTCCACATTCATGTACTTGGTTGCCCTATACAGCACATCCGACATAGTTTTCAGGTCATTTTTGTATAGGGAAAACAGGAACTTACCCTTCTGTAGTTCATTCGTTAAGGCAGCTATGAGTATCTTGTCGTCTGCTTCATCGATTGAGAGAGCCTCTTTGTTAAAGCGGGTGATATAGGACCTTAGCATCTCATCCTCCCGTTGTTTAATATTCATTAGGCACGCAATAGACTTTTTATACCTGTGCCCCCTGATGAAGTGTGAGGCGAATTGGGCACTTAACTCCTTGAAGGTTCCAATGGAGTTGGGTGTCAACCTGTTAAACCAGATTCATGCGGATCCCTTCAGTGTTGTGGGGAAGGCTCTGCACATGATCTCGTCTGGCACCCCTTAAAGGTGCATTAGGGTCTTGAAAGACTCTAAGTGATCTAAGGGGTCCTTGGATCCGTCGTAGTTTTCCACTTGTGGCATGCGAAACTTCGGTGAGAGGGGGAATGAAGTGACGGAAATTGTGAATGTTGAATCAGTTCGATGGACCAAATCATCGAGGTCAATGAACACTCATCCTCTAAGGGCATTCATCATAAAATTCATCTGTTCCTTCATCATCTGCATCTCGGCTACTATATGAGGTGGAACCGTATCAGTAACGAATGGGTGACAAGTGTCCTGTCATTTTGGCCTGCTCGGGGTGTTGCTACCTTTCGGTCCTTCTTGGTTCCTTCTCTCAGCGCTAGTGCCTTCTTGGTCTTCCTTTTTGGTATCCATTGCTGCGTTCTTCTGGCGCAGCTGTTCCTCTAGGTCATGATTCTGCTTGGTAAGGCATTCCACTGCTGTTGTGAGGGTTTGGACTTGCCTCTCAAGGGCAGTGGGTCGCGGTTCGTCTCCTTGATTGTTGGTGGTGGTTGCTATCGAAGAAGTACGTATCATGCAACTCTTTGTCCGAGAAGCGATATGGCTTATAAGTCGCAGCTTTCCCATAGACGGCGCCAACTTATGATGCCAAAAAATCACCAGTGAGCCACACAACCTTTGCACGCTCGAAATAATACCTGCACAACAAAAAGAGAAGACCTAACAGAGAGCACCGGTGTAATGCCAGCCAAATACCCTCCGAATGTCAAGTTAGAACTTCTCATAACTCTAGAGTGCCAGAGCTGGGACGAATTATGCATACCTTGGTTTGTGAGGGTTTTGGGGTTTTTATAGTGGTAGAGGGTTGACATCTATTCCTTGATTTAGAAGTCCTTTCCTTGTAGGAGTCCCTATGAACGTATTTTACGGAATCCTTTCCTTGTAGGAGTCCTCTTGATTAGCATTGAACGTGGGATGCAAGATATTTCCTTATATGGGCATGCGTAGGGGCCAAGTAAGGCCATGCCAGCATCGTCAGACTCATGCGTAATCTTTAGCTCTCTTACGTCAGCTTCCTATTTTGTCAGCCATGATACTGCCGCCAGCTTCGAGGTAGAGCTGTAGACCTCCTGTTGTCGTTTCCTAGCAAGCGAAGCTGATGGGGTTATTTAAGACCATCGCTTTTCGCCTTATCATGGGTAAGTGCCAATATTGCAAAATTATCCTTATCAATTGTAAAGATCAAAAACAAAAGAAAAAGGATGCAGCAGCTCAAGTTAACAAAAGATGAAGAAGTAATCTGAAGCAAGCTACATGTCGTATGCTTAACATTGTATTATGATGTATGTCATTTAGAGTAGTATATATCAGTTTTAGCTTTCACACATATTGTAACTGCTAGTAATTGACTGAGCACGTGTGTCCTGATAAGTTGGATAGTTTGTTAGATTAGCTGGTTGATCAATTAGTGCATAAAGTCCAATTCTCTAAATAGATTCAATGTAACAATTGAATGAAAGAATTCTTCAATCTTTCTTTTCTCTCAAGCTCTCTTTCTCTCTTTCCGGTTTTCCATTCCTAACTTTCTATTTTCTTATATGCGCAACCTTAGCTTTTTAGAAACTAAAATACCACATTAGATATTAACAAGGTAAATTAAAAAAAGAAAAAGAGTACTGCTACATGAACAAACTATTCTACAAACATTTTACAAACTGCTGATGGCATGCTCCACCTCAACTTTTTAAAAACTAAAATACCACATCAGATATTAACAAAGAAAATTAATAGAAGAAAAAAGAAACCAAGATTTGTTTGGCTTCTAAACCCTCTCTTTGCACCTCCCTCTCTGCCTCAAACGTACAATGCCTCCCTCTCTTCCTAAACCCATTCGCAGTCAAACAGGCCAACATTATGCTATTCAAAAAGTATTCATTCTATAGAAACAAGGAAATTATATATATTATATGATTACAAATCAATTTGGTAGGTAAGCATATAATTTCGTCACTCAAAGAGATTTAGTAGTGAAATTATTGCAAGTGGTATTAGTGGTTATTCATTCATATTCAACGAATAAGTTTGTTGTTTTCCGTAATGTGACAATTTTATTTTTAAAGTGTTGCAATCCCATTTGAAAGAATTTTATGGGACAATTTTATTTTTAAATTTTTGTGCTTTGGAGGCGTTAGTCGGAGTGTGAGGCCTAGGTTTAGGAAGAGAGGGAGGCACAGAGAGAGGGTTTAGAAGCAAAACAAATTTGGGTTTCTTTTTTCTTTTATTAATTTTCTTTGTTAATATCTGATTTGGTATTTTGGTTTTAAAAAGGCTGAGGTGGCATTTCTGATGTGGCATTTCTGCGCCTCCCTCTCTTCCTAAAACCAGGCCTCACACTCTGACTAATGTAGTCGAAACCCAAATCAGCTTCTGCAACGATTCCCTCTCTCTGCGCCTCCCTCTCTGCCTCAAACGTACAACTTTTCCCTCCATCCTTACCTCGTCGGTGCCAACAATATCCTAAACTCAAAACGTTTTGGCAAAAAACACAAACGTTCCGGCGCTGCATCTCCTCTGCCTCTTCGGTCTTACATTCAAGCTAAAGAAATCTACATCTCCACAAATCAATTTGGTTGGTAAGCATATAATTCTGACATTCAAAGAGATTCAGTAGTGAAATCATTGCAAGTGGTATTAGTGATTATTCATTCACATTCAACGAATAAGTTTTTTGTTTTTCGTAATGTGATTCAAGCTCTAGATTAATAAGAAATTGTTGTTTTTTCCTGATTCAACCAAAGAAGTAATGAAAGCATTGAAAGGGGATTCAAATGTAATTTCCTTCAATTTTACGTTTTATCTGAATAAAGGCAAAATGTGTGATACAGATTATGCCTTACAGGATGATATATGTTATTTTTGGTGGTCAATCAAGTTCAAATGACAGGACAGAATTAAAAAACTGGAACCCACCAAAATATGCAAGTACAAATAGACAGTAGATAAATATAATTATTTGTGTGATCATCATTATAGTGAAATTTTGGCCTGATATAAAGCAAATCCACTATAAGTTTGGTATCAGAATATGTATCTACGCAAGTAATGTTAATGTCTATGCTAAAAATTCAAAAACTAACATGCATGGGCCTGAAAAAAGTCTAGAGCTAATCTATATCCTAATAAGTGGAAAAGGAATAAAAGACATTAATTTTGTGCATGAGCCTTGACTTAAAACCAGAGAATGGCCTGTAACATAGACCATTTCAAGAATGATCGAAGCTCTATGGTATTTCTGGATACAGGGGAAGAAGCCAAACCGTATTGTGTTTCATCATAAAGAAGTATAGTCAGAGGGATTTTAACATAACATTGATAAAAGCCTAAATGGAAGGATATCCTCACATCGCTGCTGGTGCCGCCATGAGCATGGATTCTTCAAGTCATCTGCCTCCCTCCCAGTAACGAAATTTGAATTTTTTTTTTTTTTTTTTACTGTATTTAATTGATTCCTATGCAAATTTGATGTAGAGTATTGCAATATTTATGGCCTTGAGGCAATCCATTGGATTATATAAACATGTGGATGGAATGGGGAGAATTTCTGTGTTTAGGCAGTCTAAAGAATTTTTATGAAAACATGTCTTTTTTTTTTTTGTGTTTAGGCAGTCCAATGGATTATATAAACAAGTCTTTGTTAATATAGTGCTCAGGCTATTTTGTTTGGAATCTTTGGATTACATTTGAGCCTTGGAACCGAGTTAATTTCTCCTTGCTCTTTGAAGCAGTGGTTGGCTCAATGGATGGAGGATCTGAATTTTTATAGGTTGATGTTTAGGGGTGAAAAAAGAGTCTGCTTAAGAAGTGATAATGCTTTGTTTTGCAGCTATGCACAAGTCTATATTGCACAACAAGCAGATCAGAGTAATTGCAGAAAAGTACCAAGGCAAGTTTGTCAAGTTGTGGAGGGTTGTGAATGTTGCTGACAATTGAGGGACACTGGCAGAGATGGTGTCGATGGGTTGGTTTTGGCTATAAAACCATATCATGCGATGGCAGGTTGTTGTAGTTCTTCCATATGCAACCAAATGGCATGCAGCTATTTGCTTGACTGTGCAAAAGGCATTAACTAAGGCTATAAAGCTTGATTTTTGCAGACTTATTTCAACAAAATCTAGAGCGAAGGACCTCTTTTAATGTTCCTTGGCAAATTGTTGTGCAGATTGAAGACCACAAGTGCATGGAAGTTGGAGAACGCTAGTGGTTATGTATGTTGTGCATAAGAGAGTCATGCTGGTGGTTATGTTTGTTGTGCATATGAGAGTCACTGCCGATGGGGTGCATAAGAGAGTCACAGTAGTGAATTTTTGCCATGTTACATAACATGAGCTTTTGGTGCTTCCACATTAAGCACCTAATTTATGTATTTTATTTTTCAGTCTTTACTAAACAAAAACAGCTAAAATAAAATTCTAAGATTCAAATTTGTATATTAAATATATTCCTCCATATTTTTTAGCTACAAAATTGATATGCTAAAGGATTTTCAATCCAAGTTTCATACTTGGGGATCAATCATATTTTAAGACCAATGGGCATGAATTTTAAATAAACTAAAATAGTTATAAATATAAGCAACCCCACTGCAATCCAAATGAAAATTCAATATAGTGATTAGTGAGCCTATTCTAACCACTTAGCTAACCAATATATAAACTTATTCTCCTTTTCAGTTCACATACATACAAAACCAAACAACTCAAACAGTAAGATTCACTTCAATTCAATTCTTTGACTTTCCTTCTCTTTCCCTCAACTTTCTTAGCAACCAAACCGATAATAATCAAGCTAATAATATTATATTCACATTTCCATCCTTTTCATTCTACATACATCACAAAACCAAAAGACTCAAATAAATAAAGAGCAAATATATCCATAATTGTAAAGCTCAAATAATTTTGAATAATAATAAATAAATAAATAAAAGCTCTTGTTGTAAGTCACCATCTGTGCTTAAAAACATATAAGCTTTTCCCCACGCAAATAATACCATAATATCCATTACAAATGAAGAAACATGTTGTGTTCAACACAAAAAGGAAAAAAAAAAAAAAAAAAGGTTAGTCATTTTGATCAAGTCGAAATTAATTTTTACTGAACTTGCTAGCCTCTTGATCCTTAAACCGATGCCCATAATGTTGAGCCTACATAAAGAGCAAAAGAAAATGTATTAAATTATTTAGAAATCAACGTGCTTATAATTGACATAGTTAAATATACAATGTATTAACAATACTTGTAGCAGATCCAAATGATTAAAGTTGATTATATGATGTTGTTGTGTTCCATAAACACTATGCTGGTCAGTATTTGGCACTTGACATCCACTTCCCCAAAATTGATTCAGATGACCCTACAAATACAAATTTCATTAAAAAAAGGTTAAACTAAAAATTGTTAACAAGTATAACATTGAATAAAAGTTAAGGAATTACTGATGGTGTATATTGCTTCCTAGAGGGCCAAAATATGTTGGGTTAATACTAGTTACTGCTCTTTGATTAGGAAGACCCTGTAATCAAATTACATATATTAACAAAAAAACACAAATGAATAGTATAGAATGAATTATAAATGATAAACTATAGCTGCATTTGGTTTCCAGGAAAGAAAGGAGTGCCAAAATATGGCGTCATATATCCACCACTTGAAACTTGACTCAGATGATGCCATGCAATTGAAAATAAATCTTATAAATTATATATTAATCACAAGAGAAAGTAGATAAGAGCATTCATGAAAAAAAACACATACATAGAAACTTTACCTGGAATTGGTTTAAACCAGAATTTGTTGACTGTAGCCTAACAAAACCATCTCCTATGATGCTACCATTATTTACCTGAACATTAGATTAATAAAATGCAATTGTATAAATTATTTACAAAGTAGGTTAAAATCTCAAACAATTAGTCTCATAGTTTTTCCTTATTCTTAGTACCTAAACATTCCTTCTCTCTTGTGTTCCCATTTCATGATCTTCTTGTGGAGTACTTAAAGTAGGCAAACCAATTTCACCTGCATCAACTTCAATTTCTTGTGCCACTTGAGAATTCTTTCATTAGAAAGAAAATAGATGAATTAGACAAGTTACTCAGATAAAAAAAAAAAAAACAAAATATATATATATATATATATATATATATAATACAACAAAGAAACTAATAAAATAGATTATTAGCTAAAATTAAATAAGCAAGTACCTGTTTTCCTTTTCCTTTCTTTTTTTTTTTTTTTTTTTGATAGTTTTGTTCCCTTCATGTCTCTTTCTTGTTTTCAATTTCCTAATCACTTGGTTTGTTTTAGATTCCTTTCGTTTTGACATTGGTCGCCCTTCACTTTGAGCCACTAAAGGACTAAGCACCTTCATACATTCCTTTGATGTCCCATTTAATAACTTCATTAATTTACCCAAAGAAGATGTTACACATTTATTACGATCATTGATGACGAAATGTAATGGATGGAGCAATGGTCACATAATGAGCTGTAAACTTCAGACAAAGATTCTGTAACACACTAGCCGTTGGGCATAAATAATGTGATTCATTGCCCATTAATGAGACACACAACTAAAAGAAAAAAAGGTAACAGAAGTTAAAGGTACACACAAATACTCTACGAAATCACCCTCTACTCATTTTCTTTCAAGAATCTTTCTCCCTTACTGACTTAAGCATCAAAGGTGGTTTGGCTGATGCCACACCAGCGTATTACTCTTCCACCAGTTCATTCTTGTAGGTCTTACTACAATAGAGACAACCCCAATCATAGCTTTGTCCATTCGCTATGACGAAGAGCTCAGCAGTTGATTTTTTGCATCATCAGTTTGGTGCCGTTTGTGGGAATCGCCAATCATTCAAGCCATCTTTCCCAGTGACAAAAGAGTCTTCGAAGTATGAGATGGAAGCAGAGATTGCACCTCAACCAGATGCTGTGCAACAACACCAAATCTAAGCCCTAATGGCCAATGTGGAAGAGCTGACTCGTCAGAATGAAGAACTGCGAAAGACAATGGAATCCTAAAACGCAGAGTGTGTCGGAAAATAGGCGAAAACCAAAATGAAGAAGAATTAAACTCTCAAGCCAACAGGCTAGACAAAACTTTAGGAGAAGATTCCATCAGGGTGGAGAATGAGCTCCGCAACATGAGGAAGGAGATGGATGAATTAAAAAGTGCTATGAAGGACAAAGGCGGAGAGAATCTGGATGGGATGATTTGAAGGACGAACTCACCATTCACCAATGAAGTGTTGAACTTTCCTCTCCCACCAAAACTCTGTCTCCCATAGTTGGAGTTGTATGACGGTTCCAAGGATCCCTTAGATCACATCGAATCATTCAAGACGCTAATGCTGTTGCAGATGACCTCAGACAAGGTAATGTGTAGGGCATTCCCAACAACATTAAAGGGAGCGACCAGAGTATGGTTTAGCAAGATACCCCCAGGAACTATTGCAAACTTCAAACAACTCAGCAAGGGTTTTGTTCATCATTTCATTGAGGGGCAAAGACATAAAAAACCAATTGGCCATCTTCTCAACATTCAGCAAGTAGAAGAAGAATCACTAAGACAGTACATCACTTGATTCAATAAGGAGCTGCTGTAGGTAGATGAAGCTAAAGACCAAGTTATCTTAACAACCTTCCAATCTAGGTTGCTACTAGGAGATTTCTTCTTCTCATTCACTAAAAGTCCACCAAAAATAGGTTTGGAGTTGCTCTGTAAAGCTCAAAAGTACATGAATGCAGAAGATGCGATGCTCGCAAAGGAAATGAAAGGAAAAAGGAAGAGAGACAAAGGAACAAGCAGCAATCGCAACAAGAAGAAGGAGATACGAAGTGTTGGGCAGACCATAGGGAAAAAGAAGGAA
Organism: Quercus lobata; assembly: GCF_001633185.2. Lineage (NCBI taxonomy): Eukaryota > Viridiplantae > Streptophyta > Magnoliopsida > Fagales > Fagaceae > Quercus > Quercus lobata. Next base: position 28,960,605 of record NC_044913.1, read on the forward strand.
CTTCTAGACAAGAAGCCAAAGTTCACCAACTTCACACCTTTGATAATGCCAATTGAGCAGGTCCTTTTGTAGATAAGGGACGATCCCTCCCTGCAATGGCTGAAGCCAATCAACACTCTAGTAGAGAGAAGAGACAAGAGCAAGTACTGTAGGTTCCACCAAGATCACGAGCATCGTACTGATGAGTGTAGGCATTTGAAAAACCAGGTGGAAATTTTAACCCGACAAGGGAAGTTACAAAACTATGTTAGGAAGACGGAGCCCTACAGATACCAACGGAAGGACGATTAGGACAGAACTCAAGGAGCAGGAGATGGCAAACCTCTTGCAGGAGAGATAAAGATGATCTCAAGAGGACTAACCTGATATTGTCTTCTCAGAAAAAGACAATCGCAGCATCAGGCAACCTCATGAAAATCAATTGGTAATCATGCTTAGAGTAGAAGAATTCAACATCCACCGTGTGCTCATCAACAATGGAAGCTCAGTTGATATCATCTACTTGCTCGCATTTCAGCAGATGAAACTGGATAAGAAAAAGATCAGGCCTTTCACTTTGCCTCTGGCAAGCTTCACAGGGGATAGAATCGTCCCAAGGGGCATCGTCACTCTAACCGTAATTGTAGGAACTTATCCAGCATAAATCACCAAAGAAATTGATTTCCTCATAGTTGATTGCTCTTCAACATACAACATCATCTTGGGAAGACCTGCACTTAACAGACTAAGAGTAGCAATGTTAACATATTACTTGAAGGTGAAGTTTCCAATAGCCCATGGGGTAGGAGAAATCAGAAGAGACCAAGTTTTGGCAAGAGAGTGCTACCAAGCTGCCTTAGCATCTAGGGAGAACCGCATATGGGTAATCAATGAACCAGAGCCCATCCCCAGACCATCAGAAATACCACAAGAAGTTGAGATCGACCTAGGAGATTCGACAAAGGTATTGAAGATTGGAACAACAATCCCAACTTCAGAGAAAGAGAAGATGATTTCCTTCTTAAGGGCAAACCAAGATGTTTTCGCTTGGAAACGCGAGGATATGCTTGGGATTGATAGGAAGATCATACAACATCGTCTCAACGTCAATTCGGAATGCAAACTTGTACAGTAGAAGCAGAGAATATTTGCTCCAAAGCGTAACAAAGCTATAACTGAAGAAGTAGAAAAGCTACTAAAAGCTGATTTCATCAGGGAAATATTTTATCCAGATTGGCTAGGAAACATGGTAATGGTAAATAAGAGCAATGGAAAATGGAGAATGTGTGTTGACTTTATAGACCGGAACAACCCAAGGATTGATCAGCTGGTAGACTCAACTGCTGGACATAAGCTCTTGAGTTTCATGGACACATTTTCTGGATACAACCAGATTCTTATGGACGAAGACGATCAAGAGAAGACCTCATTCATTACCATCCAAGGGTTGTACTGCCACAAAGTTATACCCTTTGGACTGAAGAATGCAAGAGCCACCTACCAAAGATTGGTGAACCGTATGTTCTCTCACCAGATTGGAAGGAATGTGGAGGTGTATGTAGACGATGTGCTGGTGAAAAGCAAGGACGAAGCCAACCATTTGGACAATTTAAAAGAAACCTTCAGCACATTGCGTAAGTACAATATGAAATTAAACCCTGGAAAATGTGTTTTTACTCTTACCTCAGGAAAGTTCTTGGGATTCATGGTGTCCCAACGAGGTATTGAGGCAAATCTAGACAAAGTAAAGGTAATAATCGAGGTCAAGTCACCGAAAACCGTGAAGGAGGTGTAGAGCTTGACAAAAAAGGTTGCAGACCTAAAGAAATTCGTCTCTAAGGCAACAAACAAGTGTATGCCATTCTTCAAGGTATTGAAAAAAGCCTTTCAGTGGATTGATGAATGTGAGGAAGCCTTTGCCAAGTTAAAAGAGTACTTGATGAAGCCACCTTTGATAAGCCCTTCGGTGATGGGAGAGAAGCTCTACTTTTACTTAGCAATATCCTACACCTCAGTAAGTTTGGCATTGATCAGAGAAGAAGGGAACTTATAGAAGCTAGTTTATTATACTAGCCAGGCATTCCAAGGAGCAGAGGCAAGTTACCCAAGGATGGAAAAGATAGCTTTCACATTATTGGTCACCTTTAGAAAACTTCGTCCTTATTTCCAAGGACACCCCATCATCGTCATGACAGATCAACCTATAAGAAAGATGATGAACAAGATAGATGCAGCAGGATGACTCATTCAATAGGTGATTGAATTGAGCCAATTTGATATCGAATACCGACCCTGAGAAGCAATCATAGCCCAAGTGCTAGCAGACTTCATTGTAGAATTCACTTACCCCTATAAGGAAGAAGAACCTCCTATGGATCTGCCACGAAGAAAGTGGGGGGAGTAGGAGTAGTGCTCATCTCCGTAAAAAAAAAACATTGAAGTATGTAGTTAGATTGCAATTCTCAGCAACGAATAACGAGGCAGAGTACGAAGCATTGCTAACAGGGCTAAGTCTATCAAAAGCTTTAGGAGCAAAGAATCTTATCGTCCAAGCTGATTCTTAGCTAATAATTGGACAAGTGAAGGGAGATTATGAAGCCAAAGAAGAAGAATGCAAAAGTAGTTGAAGATCATCCAACGACTCTCACAGCACTTTAACGGCCTAGACTTTGTGCAAATCCCAAGAACCAAAAACGCAGAAGCTAACTTCCTAGAAAGATTAGCCTTGTAAGATGACTATAATGTAACCTCCGAACTATGTATAGAGATAAGGGGACAACAAAGCACAGAAGGTAGGCAAGTTCTAAAGATAAAAGAACAAGACGAGTGGATGACTCTCGTCATCTGTTACTTGAAAGAAGGATGGTTCCCTGAAGATAAGACGAAAGCAAGGAAGATGCAGATCAGAGCAGCACGCTTCGTCATTATTGATGACGTGCTGTACAGACGAGGATACTCACTCCCATATCTAAGATGCGCCAGCTTAGAAGAAGCAGACTATGTGCTTCGCAAGATACACGAGGGAATCTATGGAAATCACGCTGGGGCAAGATCCTTAGCAGGAAAGGCGCTCAGAGCAGGATATTACTGGCCAACCCTACAAAAAGACGCATACGACATTGTCAGAGCATGCGACAAGTGTCAACGCTTCGTAAATGTCCAGACAAGACTAAGAGAGATGATGACACCCATATCCTCACCATGGCCCTTCACCCAATAGGGAATTGATATTTTGGGTCCATTCCCTCTAGGAAAAAAGCAAGTTAGATTTCTGATCATTTCAATCGATTACTTCACAAAATGGGTAGAAGCAGAACCAATGACGACAATAATGGAGGCTAAAGTCACAGTCTTTGTGTTCAAAAACATCATCTGCATGTTTCGAAAATTTTTCCAAGACTTAGGAGTCAAGAATCACTACTCTTCTCCAAGACACCCTCAGGCAAACGGCTAGATAGAAGTGACAAACAGAAGCTTGCTCAAAATTATCAAAACTAGGCTTGAGGGGGCAAAGGGGGCATGGCCTGAAGAACTACAAAATGTCCTTTGGGCATATAGGATGAACACAAGAGTTCCAATAGGAGAAACACCATTCAGACTGACATTTGGCACTAAGGCTATCATACCAGTAGAATTAGGACTGGCAAGTTTCCGAGTCAAAACTTATAAAGAACAGAAGAACCAACAAGAGCTTAACAACAATCTAAGAAGGTTCAACACAGGAGACCTCGTCCGTAGAAAGGTATCACAAGCAACAAAGGACCCATCCCAAGGAAAACTGGGACCAACCTAGGAAGGCCTCTATGAAGTAATCTGTCATTCCAGAGAAGGCTCCTACTAACTGAAGTCTTTAGACGGCCAGGAATTGCCTCAACCATGGAACATAGAACACTTGAAGAAATACTACCAGTAAGGAATGCTTTACATTTCAAGTTGCCTAATCTTTTCATATTAGTATGTACGACTGTTATTACTTTCATCATTCATAGATCAATAATACATGAAAGCATGATCCATGCATATTAATCAATGATTATTCATGAGTTATTTGTCGACGAAAATATGTGCAACACTTAGGAGCCATCCTTGGGAGACATCTCAAGGACCTCCGTCATTAAAATTCTAAATCAAAAGTTATTCACACACAGCCACCAAAGTCGACTAAATCAGAGTTGTTTAAATACAAACAATATGATCGTCACTCGAGCACGAATAGACAAAACATAAAAAATGGTTAACCTAAAGACGCTCCAATACCACAGCTCTAAGTCACGAGTATAGCGCAAAATCGTCATTCAAACATGACTTAGTAAAAAGTTGTTCAAACACAGCTAAAAATTACTAAGTTGTTCAAACACAACTAAGATCGTCATTCAAACATGACTCAATAAAAAGCTGTTCAAATAAAGCTAAAAAATACTAAGTTGTTCAAATGCAACTAAGATCGTCATTCAAACATGGCTCAATAAAATTTGTTCAAATATAGCTAAAAAATACTAAGTTGTTCAAACGCAACTAAGATTTTCATTCAAACATGACTCAATAAAAAGCTGTTCAAGCACAGCTAAAAAATACCAAGTTTTTCAAACATAACTAAGGTCGTCATTCTAACATGACTCAACAGAAAGTTGTTCAAACACAGCTAAAAGATACTAAGTTGTTCAAACATAACTAAGGTCGTAATTCTAACATGACTCAACAAAAAGCTGTTCAAACACAGCTAAAAGATATTAAGTTGTTCAAACACAACTAATGTCGTTATCCAAACATGACTTAATAGTAAGCTGTTCAAACACAGCTAAAATACTAACTTGTTCAAACACAATCAGAATTGTCATTCAAACATGATTGTTCCAACACAACTAGAGATCAAGAGCTTTTCAAACACAAGCTAAGTATGAACACATCGTCATAAAAGGTTTTCTAAACACAACCAAGCATAAAAAGAGTTATTTACTGCAACTAAAAACATGAGGTCCCTATTCCTACCCATCACTGTCAAAGAGATTGTTTAATTGCCCAAAACAACGAGTCAAAAGAAATTGTTCAATTGCCCAAAACAACGGGCCCAAAGAGAAGTATTTTTCTTGCCTTGCAAAAAAGGGACAAAAGAAAACATAAAAATTATTGCTTATTAGGGACAAGGTCTACAGAGGTTGTAATTGCGGCCTCTTCCATTACCTCAGCAACGTTTGTGGTTTCCTCCATCACATTCTCTACTATAGCCTCGGAGGGATGATCAGTCAGGAGCTCCTTCTTAACATCACCCATAACTAGACCAGAAAGGTCCAAGTCAAGGTGATGCTTTGCCATCCACTTCCTAAGAAGGTCAAAGCCCTCCACATAGTACCCACATAGCTCATCAGAGTACTCATTAGAGTCCTTGAACTCCTTCACAACCGTGGCCTCAACCTTCTGCAACTTCAACTCCAGATCACCAATGTTGGAAAAATACATGTTTGTATCACATACAAAACATACGTAACAGAAAATTAACGGATCTACTTCATTCGCAATTGATAACGTGTATTATGTAAGTTTCAGAATTTAAGAACAAGAAAGCGTACCTTGGTGCGGTGAAATTCAAAAACAAAATATTAGAAGTACTTGGAAACACTTTTAATCTTCACTCCAATTCCACTTGATGCCTAAGAAGTATGGTCTCTCAATCAATTTTCAAGGAGAGAAAAAAAGAGTGTCTTACACTCACATACAAACCATTTCATTCCTTATATGATCTTAATGAAAACTCTATATTATATAATTGTTTATGTTTCTCTCCTTATATATAACTGATTATTTAATTGGGCTAGCCTTTTGGGCCATTCCAAATGGGCTTTAGTATGTGGCTTGAAGTAGGACCAAAAGGGAACTGATAGGCCAAGAATGTATTGACCCCTTGTGATCAATTAACCAATTAATTAGCCAAGTGAATTAATTAAGTTAATTAACATGCAATACATGTGGTAGCACAAACAAATCACCAACTAAGTTAATATGCAATGGAACATAAAGTTGACACAGTGATTTGTTTACGAATGGGGAAAACCTCCAAGGCAAAAACCCCACCGGGTGATTTTAAGGTCACCACTCTCGAGAATCCACCATTATCACAACAAACAGTTACAAGTAAAGGAATCCCAGTACTTTATACCAACCTACAGTTAAACCCTTACCCTAATACCCAATTGGACTTGATTTGTAGTGACAATCTCGCCTTTTAATGCATGGCTCCTAGTACGTGACTAACCAATCGATGTGTGGATCCTAGTATGTGGCTTACACACCAACTTGAGAAAGATGTTAGTCGTAAAGTTCTTCAGTTCATCCACACAATAAAGATCACGAAGCTTCTTGGTTACAAAACCTTACGGCGTACAAATGTAATAGCTTCTTGAAGAGAAATATGAACTAGGGCAAAAAGTCTCCGGTCATAATATGCTTGTGTAAAACCTTTGCATTAAGTTGTACTCAATTGCATTAGCTATGATGACCCTTAAAATAATCCCTATATATGTTTAGGGTTGTGAGAAAAGAAAGCCCAAACATGTATGCACGGATTGGATGAAAATCAGAATTGAAAATTTGATTTTCATAAATCTCGATAGATAGGGTATCTATCGAGCAGCTGTTGAGCATCGTGAAAAAGCTGCCTTTTAAACCTCAATAGGTGCTAGATGTCGAGGTAGCTGTCGAGCTTTAAAATCTAGCACTTCTTCACTTGTTTCTTGGACAGACTTGCATGGCTTTAACATTTGGACTTGAAACCTTGTTCCTTGAAGTATTAAACACATCCTAGATCTATCTAATTAAGAGTAAAGTACATTTTGTCAAAGGATTAACCAATTCTACATTGACATATGTTCCTAACATGAATCATATATGTCCTAATAGGAACAAATAAGACTCTAGTTCCAATGCGCCTTGGGCTTTTCTGTCAACTCTTAACAAGTCTAAAGTTATCATTAATTATATTCAATACCACTATATGAGTATATTTGCACTCAAGGCCTTATTAATAAATTATATCCCAAGACTTTATTATACATGCAACCACTTCATTAAAATATTCGTAGTAATACAAAGTCATGAATGTTGACTGCCGCTTTGAAGATTACTACATCTTAATTCTTGAGTACCCAGTTTAATCATTTAAGTTATTCATCATATATTTATGAAATCCAATTTCATAAATATATACTTTAGTAGCTCCTTACTAAAGTGGTTAGGCCCAACATTTTGAATAACCAAACCCATTAAACTTATCTCAAGGGAATATTTTATATCTCCGTTAAGAGATTATGAATTCCATCTTGAGAATATATGTTCCATCAACATTAAATGCGGCTGCCCAACATACTGAGGTTTTGATCATGACTTTAGATCTCACTCCTGATATCACTTCAACTTACATCTCATGATCAAGTTCATTATTCTCTCAAGATTTAGAGTTGATGTAAATAGAAGTCATGAGATTTATCATTCATTTGACAATTGTTAGGAGAATAATAAATCTCACAGCGGTCCAGTTCAATATGTCTTAACTCTTAAAATATATCAACATATCAACTAGAAGTCTTCACTTCCATGATCAAGACAAATTATCGTAGTTAATATGTTATAGTCTTCGTAGATAAAATGCCCAATTTCATCACCGACTACGAATTAGAATTCTGAGTTTACAAAGAACTTGTGATTTATATCTTCTGTGACTAAATCACATACTATGCATCTCATAGACTAAGATAATGTCCCATTAGTTCATTTATAAATAGTCTCATATAATTAAATAATTTAATTATTTATGACATGCCAATAAATTGGATTTTAGGGCATAAACCCCAACAACGAATCTACTTGTCCTTTAGCTTGCAGAAGTCCTTCTCCACCTGTAGGCTCTTCTTCAAGACTGCCACACGCTCCTTGTCATTTTCAACTTCAACTGTGAGAATGGCAACCTTGTTCTTGAATGTCTCATTCTCAGTAGATAGAGACTTGATCACAGGTTCAAACGTGGCCACCTTGTTCTCCAAGTCCAAGAGTTTTCCAAAGACGAACAAAGACTCCCCCAAAACCTATGAAAAAATTTCCTTAGTAGAAGTAAAGCGAAGGAAAAGAAGAAGTAAAGACAACCTATGGTGCATACTTGCACAAGCTTTTGAATGTGAGACGACATCACCTCACTGGACGACTTTGCCATTAGAGGACTGAGGTTATCCATAGAAATCACCTCATGAGCCCTCAAAGTTACCACGTCAGCATCATTCCAAAAGGTAGGAAGAAAAGATTTACCACCAACCTTCTTTTTCTTCCTAACCTCCTCTCCAGCAAAGGCAATCATCTCCAGTGATGAAGTGGGAGAGGCAGGGCACTTGGCAAGCGAATGGGCAGGGGGAGGAGTTACGACGGGATCTTTCTTACAAATGTCACCTGTCTTTTTCTTGGACAAAAGACCACTGACGATGCCACCCTTGGCCTTCTTCTCTTGGGCCTCAGTTAATTTCTACTTGCTAAATCTAGTCGTCATTCCTGAAAGGACGAGGAAAAAATATTTAAAAAAAAAAAAAAAAAAAAAAAAAAAAAAAGAGGAGAAGAAAGAGAAAGAAAAAAGCAAAAGGAAAGAAGCACCTACTCTTTTTCACAACTTCCGAATTCTTCTGAACCTTAGTGGACGATTTCGGACCCAAAAAGTGAAGAAATAAAGACTAAGGAGAAATGAGCTCGTCAAAATCCTTGACGGATTCCAGATATTCCTTTACTCTTTAAGTGCGATGCATGTACCTCATCTCATAAGAGAAAGGAAAAACAATAGAAAGATGAGAAAGATGCACCAGACACGGGAACTCCCCAGCTACAAATAAACTTGGGGGCTTTGTCTAGGTCCTCACCAGGGATGAACTCCCAACCACTTCCAGAAACAAAAAAGAAATTTGGCTTCCAGTTTTGGAGAGACGACAAGTAATCGGGTATTAATCTAGAAGCCCTATCCCATGGCTTAAATTCATAATAGCTGGGATCCTTTAACTTTCTCAGACGATAGAAATGAAGGAATTCATCCCTCCTAATGACATCACCATCATTGGCAGACATCCACACCACTATGCAAGAGACGATGATCTGCCAAAAGTTAGGCACTAATTGTGCAAGAGCAAGGTGCAAAGAAAAAAAAAGTTCCCTAACAAAGGGATGAACAGGGAAACAAAGACCACTAGTAAAATTGGCCTCATAAAAACAAACTTCATCAGCATAGGAGTGGCAGGCTCTCTCCTCATCAATCGGAATCCTAATCTTTACCAAATCAGGGAACTGAAACCTATCCTTGATCCCCTGCTTGTCCTTTCCCGTAAGGGAACATGAGATGTTCCAGGCTTTATAGGGGGTGGAAGGAGAAGTAGCCTCTAAAATCACGCGATCATCAGACGAAGATAACCCCCTTTCCAGGTCACTAGATCTAACCTCAGACATCTTTAACAACCTAGCTACCTCAGCAAAGTGGGAAACCAGAAGGAACAATGAAGAAAGGAAAAAATTATATGGATAGTACTCCCCTACAAAGAGACTGACCCACTCGAGACACTCTCCCTTTACAGACTAGAGTAAACAACCTAAGTGAGCAAAAAGAAAAGCTATTGAAGGACAATCAACCCTAACAGCAAAGTAATCTGCCATGGAAGAATAGGAAAAGAAGTAGGAATAACTTACCAAGGAATGCAAGACAGAGAAAGGAAGCTTAAAAGAGAGACAAAACCTAGAACGAAAACTGAATAAGGAAAAAATACAGAAGAAAGGAAACAGGAAGGAAAAACGCAAAACAAGTGACCAAAACACACGCAGGAAAACCGAGACATGTCCGCACGTCGAACGCATCCTAGCCGTACACGTGGCATTCAACTGCTTTAACATCAAATCGTCATAAATGCGCAGTACACGGAATATGAAGTGTCAGACGAATTTGTTCTTATCTCGTCTAACAAATGACAATTCGAATAAAGGGGCAGTTGATGAGTCAGAAATTTATGGTCGTCACTACGCGAAGATCGTCATTTACTCTAAGAAGACGTTACGCATTTATTATGATCATTGATGACAAAACGTAACAGATGGAGCAACCGTCATAGAATGAGTTGTGAACCTCAAACAAAGATTCTGTAATGCACTAGCCGTTGGGCATAAATATAGTGATTCACTGCCCATTAATGAGGCACACAACTATAAAAAAATAAGGTAATAGAAGTTAAATGGTACACACAAATACTATACGAAATCACTCTCTACTCATTTTCTCTCTAGAATCCTTCTCCCTTACTGACTTAAGCATCAAATGCGGTTTGGCTGACGCCACACCGGCGTATTACTCTTCCACCCAGTTCATTCTTATAGGTCTTACTACAATAGAGACGACCCTATTCACAGCTTCGTCCATCCGCTATAATGAGGAGCTCATCTATTGATTTTTTGCATCATCAGATATTGTCACTGCACCTGGTGTGTGATGAGATGTTTGACCACATTCACTACTTCACACATTCAGACTCAACTTCTCCTTCAACTTATCTAAAATTGTCATCACAGTCATACAACTTTCTTCAGTTTTTGATGCCATTGATGCAACTTAATAAAAAGAAGTGTGCAATTTATCATAACGTTGTGCTTCAGGATTTCCACTCAATTCATCATAAATACATTTAATAAATGTATATCTTCATTTTGAGTCCTTGCTCTTCAAGGCCTCATCATATTGATCAACAAGTTGCTTCAATATAGTCTTCGGCCCCATATAACCATCAAAAAGTCATTCACACTTTCACTACGTTGTGTAGTAGACATACCCGCCCAAAATGTATTTTTCACATATGTTGGTATCCAATGATGTCACTCATAATACAACCATTGCAACCATTCGTTAGCTTGAAGATTATGCACCTCAAGTAATCTTTGCCAACTGTCTTCAAATTCATCACGACTCAAGGAGTCATATACATAGTGGTCTATATCCCTCTTAATTGCCTCATATTGAGAATATCCTTTAAATTTCTTAGGAATTTCCTTCATCATATGCCATAAACAAAACCTATGTTTAGTTTTAGGGAATACTATTTTAATTGCCCTTTTCATAGCTTTGTCTTGATAAGTTATAATTGCTTTTGGAGCTCAGCCTGACATACACTTCATCCATGATTCAAACAACCAAACAAAAGTATCAACATTCTTGTTTGATATTAGACCACACCCAAGAAGTATTGATTGGCCATGATGATTCACTTCTTATTTATGTCTCACCATTATCTCCTTGTCAGTCCCCTCAAACCATTCTCTCTCCATTGTTTTAAATATGAGGGAGACTCATGTTAGGATCCACACACACACACACACAAAAAAAAAAAAAAAAAAAAAAAAAAAAAAAAAAAAAAAAAAAAAAAGAAAAAAAAAAAGAAAAAAAAAAAAGAAGAAGAAGACACATGCGTGTTAGAGTTCAAAAAATAAAAATAAATAAGAAGAAGAGAGAGACTCACGTTAGGGCTCCTCTCTTCTTACCTCAAATCCCTAACAACTACCATAGTTGCTTAACACTCTTGACTTCTCTAAATTACCGTAACACTCTTGATTTCTCTAAATTACCATTTGTCTTATGGCATTCAATCTCACGTATAATCTTCTTATAACCCATATTACAATTAATTGTTATTTTCTTCATTTTTCTTTTTGGTTATGGTGATGGGTAACACGCACACACACATAGACATATATATATAAATATATATATATATATATATATAATTTTGAAAATTTTTTCTTCCTTCAACATAGTTTTCACTGACTCTTTTTAACTTATTAATTTAGTTAATTTGTTTCATTGATGGGTTTTTTTTCTTTTCTATGAAATTTTAACAGGTATTTATTTATTTAGATAACAGTTTTGGGATTCGGTTAGAAGAAAGCTTTTTGGCTTTGAAAATCATGAAGCTCCTATTCTATCTACAAAATAATGGAGGAAATCTAGATACACCATTTTTTGGCAAAATTGTTATTACAACTCAAATAAAATTGTTATTACAACTCAAATAATATGTGACAAGTTGTGATTAATAGAACATAAAATGGAATACAAAAAAGTGGTATTGAGAATTCGTATTTCAATTCCATGTGGTTGATTGTGAGTAGTGGAGACAAATTTTTACATTCATTTGATTTATGTCCGTTGTGATTGACATATTAGCATGTAGAGATTTCACGGGTAAGGGTCAAAATGAGGTAAAGTTGGGTGAAATGTGTTTGTCATGCGCAATGAAGACCACTAGAATTGTCGTCAAGAAAGTAAGGGCCTATTTGGTTAGGGTGTTTGAACAATAGTTTCAATGTTTAAACACTGAAAACTATGGACCTAAAAAAGAACAACGCATTTGGTAAATGTGTTTTTTATTAGAGTGTTTGAATTACGTTAGTCATTTTAGGGTATTTAAATACTGAATTTAGAAAACTCCTATTACCAATTTTCAGTTTTCAAACAACGTTACTCTGTGGTACTTTTGTAAATATGTTGAAAACCATAGGACCCACTTGATGTAACAAAATATAAACCGACTTCTCTCTCTCCACAAAAAAAAAAAAAAAAAAATTCTCTCTCTCTCTCTCTCTCTCTCTCTCTCTCTCTCTCCAAATAAAAAAAATTACTCTCTCCTCAACCTCCTATTATTTATTTATTTTTTATGTTTTATTTAAAAGAGCAACCCGACTCTTTTACGATCTCTCCCACTCTTCCTCATTCTACCAAAGCATTTCAACTCTTTTCCCTCTCTCATTTTCGCAGCTATCCTTCACCTCTCTCTCTCTCTCTCAACAATCTACCCTTCCCCCACTTTCATTTTCGCAACTAGCCTTCACCTCCTATCTTTCTCTCCCTTCTTCATGCAGAGTCTTTACCTCTCACCTTTATCCCTTGCCATTCTTCTTAAACCATTCTCTTTCCATTGTTTTCAATATTAGGGAGACTCACATTAGGATTCACACAAAAAAAAGACACACATTAAGATTCAAAAAATAAAAATATATAAGAAGAAGAAGAGAGAGAGACTCACGTTAGGGCTCCTCTCTTCCTACCTCAAAACCCTAGCAACTATCACAGTCGCTTAACACTATTGATTTTTCTAAATTATTGTGATTTCTCTAAATTACCGTAACACTCTTGATTTCACTAAATTACCGTTTGTCTTACTACATTCAATCTCACATATAATCTACGTATGATCCATATTACAATTAATTGTTTGATTTTTTTTTTTTTTTTGGTTATGGTGATGGGTAACACACACACACACACACACACATATATATATATTGAATTTTGAAATTTGAAATTTTTTTTCTTCCTTCAATATAGTTTTCACTTACTCTTTTTAACGAATAATTGAGAGAATTAATTAATTTAGTAAATTTTGTTTCATTGATGGGTTTTTCCTTTTCTTTGAAATTTTAAGAGGTATTTATTTATTTATTTAGATATCTGGTTTGGGATTTGGTTAGAAGAACACTTTTTTGCTTTGAAGGTCATGAAGCACTCGTTCTTGTATCTACAAAATAATGGAGGAAATCTAGGTACACTATTTTTTGGCACAATTTTTATTACATATCAAATAATATGTGACAAATTATGATTAATAGAACATAAAGTGGAATAAAAAAAAGTGGTACAGAGAACTTGTATTTCAATTCCAAGTGGTTGATTGTGAGTGATAGAGAAAAGTTTTTTGATTCATTTGAAATTTATATCTGCTGTGATTGATACGTTAGCATGTAGAGATTTCGTACATAAGGGTTAAAATGGGGTAAAGTTGGGTGAAATGTGTTTGTCATACAAAATGAAGACCACTAGAATTGTCATCAAGAAAGTAAATGTTGCTTAAGTCAATTAATAGCACCACAACCATATATGATATAAGAAAGCAATAGAAATTTATAATCAATCTTTTGGTCTCTTTAGCAGTAAAACCACGACATCTTCCTCGTTAATTAGTAGGTAATATTACTAGAGCTCAAATTACCACTCAAAGATCTAATTTTTTTAAATGTACTTTCAGGTTATGAAATGATGGATGCATAATGGCTTGCTGTCCATGCTTCCTACATGGAGTTAATGTAAAATTACTACTAGGCAATTATTAATAAACTATTATAGGAAAGTTTTTATATCACTTTTATGAAAAATTAAAAAGGTTGTCAAAACATTAATTACTTTTTTTTTTCCATAAAAACTTTTCTAAATTTTTTTTTTTTTTTGAAGAGGAAAACTGCCTCATAATTCATTAAATGAAAGTGGAATCCACGTACAATGCCTGAACTGTAGGTGGAGGGGAATCCTCCATCCAAATAATCTCATGAGATACATTTTTTGCATGCCTAGCTAATGCATGGGCAGTTATATTTGCACTTCTTCTTATAAATTGCACTTGTGACCAACGAAGACCCTTTAACAAACAAGACACGTCCTAAAGAATGTGGCCCACCCGAGATGATAAGCTCTTTTCCAACTTCAGTGCATCCATGACCGGCTAGTTATCACCTTCAACCACCAACTCCGAGAATCCACACTCCATAGCAAACGCTACAGCGTGATGACAAGCGAGAATCTCAGCTTCCTCACTATAGGTCACCGACAGCCCTTTGGCTGATAAAGAAGCCATCACTTCCCCTTTTTCGTTGCGAATAATGGCCCCTATTCCGGTGGTATCATCCTCCTTGAAAATTGCAGCGTCGAAATTCAGCTTAAACTGAGACGAAGGTGGAGGTCTTCAGTTACACGGGTGCTGTGTAGTTGAGTTTATGGATAATCTGGTTTAAGCTTGCCTATACTCCTCTAGGAAATCTACAGCTCTTTTGTTCAACACTCCCGGTGCCTGTACTTGCTTCTCTCGAATCAATGAATTACGTTGATGCCATATAATCCAAGCTTGGACAAGAAACAGCTCTAGCTCTTCCGTTGACAATCTAGTGATTAAGTCTTACATTAACTGAAGCATGTCTACCTGACCACCACAACACTTTTGCAAGCGTACAGAACAACCTGCCCATATGTCCTGTGCAGCTCCACAATTCCACAATGCATGAACTGCAATTTCTAGCTCGGCCTTGCAAGCTTCACATTTGTTATCCTCAATTATCTGCTTCCATGTCAAATTTACCCGAGTTGGCAGAATGTTGCAACAAGCTCGCCAACCAAAAACTTTAATTTTGTTTGGCACCTTTAGCTTCCATAGTACTTTCCACACTCTACCTCCCACAGCCCCCATGAAACATTCGGTCCAATCCAGCTCCTTTATCAATCTTCGTGCCACTTGGTACCCCGTCCTCACTGAATACTCACCAGACTTTTCAACCAGCCAAAATAGTGTGTCCAGAGTATATCTACAGCTAAAAGGCACACGCAAAATGGCTTCAACTTCTTCTCGGTTAAAACTTCTCAATATGAATTCTCTATCCCACCACCAAGAAATCGGGTCAATCAGCTCAGCCACCATCGTCCCTTCCTCAATGTTCTGTATTGGGTATAATATTTATTTGTGGGAGAGTTTGGCAGCCAAGCATCCTTAAGAATCCGGATAGTCTCTCCATTGCCAACCCTCCAACATGTCCCCTTCTACAGAATCGGTTTGGCTGCCATGATACTCTTCCATGTGTAAGAACTATTAGGTGAGTCAGAGGCCTCCAAAAAATGACACCTTGGAAAATACCGAGCTTTTAGACACTTAAAAGCCAGCATCTCTTGGTCTTGCATCAACCTCCAACCTTGTTTTGCAAGCATTGCCAGATTAAATTGTCGGCGGTTCTTAAAACTCATCCCACCTTCCAATTTTGGCCTTGATAGTTTGTCCCAGCTTAGCCAGTGAATCTTCCTCTCATTTCCAATTTGTCCCCACCAATACCGAGCACACATTGATTGGAGTTCTTCATACAGCTTAACTGGCAGTTGAAAAACTCCCATAGTGTACGTAGAAATCGATTGGACCACTGCTTTAATAAGTATTTCCTTCCCCGCTATAGATAAATTTTTCCCTTTCCACCCTTGAAGCTTTTTCCACACTCTATCTTTAAGAAAAGAAAAGGTGCGGTATTTCCTTCTTCCCACCAATGTTGTCAAGCCCAAATAGGACTCAAACCTGTCCACTTCATTCACCCCTAACATTGCCTTTATCGACTCCCTTTTTTGAGATGAAGTATTACTACTGAAGTAGATTGAAGACTTCTCCATATTTAGACATTGCCCTGATGCTTCTGCATAAAGTTTTAGCACATCCAATGTTTCCTGTGTCTCTCTTTTCGTTGCTTGGCAAAACAAAAGTGAGTCATCTGCAAACAAAAGGTGGGAGATTTTTGGGGCTCTCCTGCAGATAGAAACTCTATGGATACTTCCTTCCAGCTCTGCTTTTTGCATAAGAGATGTAAAACCCTCTGCACATAAAAGAAAAAGATAAGGTGACAGAGGGTCTCCCTGTTGGAGACCTTTAGTGGGATTAATCATACCAAGAGGTTTACCATTAATCAAAATGGAAAAGGAAGCAGAGGTCACACAACTCATCACCCTGTCCACCCAACCTCCAGGAAAGCCCAATTTAAGCATAATTTGCCTTAAAAAGTTCCACTTCACCTTATCATAAGCTTTGCTAACATCCAGCTTCAAAGCTAATGACCCTGTTTTACCATTTTTCCGACCATGCATCGTGTGTAAAGCTTCATAAGCCACTAGGACATTATCTGTAATCAATCTTCCTGGCACAAAGGCACTCTGAGTTGGGGCTATTATATGGGGCAAAATCTATTTTAACATGTTAGCCAGGACTTTTGCAATAATTTTATACATTACATTACACAGGCTAATAGGTCTAAAATTAGACATTTTGACTGGATTTTTAACTTTTGGGATGAGGACAATATGAGTATGATTCAGTATAGGTAACATTTAACTAGAATTAAAAAAAATCAAGAGCAGTAAAAACAACAGAATCACCAACAATATGCCAAAATTTCTAATAAAAAATGGCATTCATACTATCTGGTCCAGGCGCCTTTGTGGGTCCCATCTGGAACAAAGCTGCTTCTATTTCATCTACAGTAAAATCACAGGAGAGAGCTTGTTGCATGTCAATTGTCACCTTTTGTGGTACAACTTCTAGACATTCATCAATTCGGGCAAAAGGGCCTGATGAGAACAAATCGTTAAAGTATTGCATAACCACTCTTGCCACATCTTCCAACTCCTCCAGCCATTTACCTTGTGGGTCCATGATTCCTTGGATAAGATTTCTTTGTCTTCTTTGGGATGCCTTTAAGTGAAAATTTTTAGTATTTTTGTTGCCATGTTTAATCCAATTGACTCGTGACCTTTGGGCCCAATAAATTTCCTGCCTCCTAAGCCATTCATCCAACTCCTTATTGGCCTTAATAAACTCCTCTCTATTTTGTTGTGTCGGTGGAGCACAATTTAACACCTCTATCCTTTTTTGCAAACTTTTGATCTCAGTTGTACCTGGCTGTATTTTTGTGGCACCCCATACCATTAACTCTGAAGCACACCCACGAATTTTTTGCCTGATTGTTTCCAAAGTTGACTCACATCCATGACTGATTTCCCAAGCTTCTTGGATTACCGTCTCACAATCATCCCATAGCAACCAAGCTTCTTCG
Organism: Quercus lobata; assembly: GCF_001633185.2. NCBI lineage: Eukaryota > Viridiplantae > Streptophyta > Magnoliopsida > Fagales > Fagaceae > Quercus > Quercus lobata. Next base: position 28,978,260 of record NC_044913.1, read on the forward strand.
AATTTAAAGCTGCACCTCCCCTTATAAATACTTTTTGGTGGTACATGATTCTGAAGAATCAAAGGTAGATGATTCGAGGCATATGAAATAATATGAGTTACAGTAGTCCCAGGAAATTTAGACCTCCATACCTCATTAGCTACTGCTCTGTCCAGCCGCTCCTTGGTGTTGGTAGCCCTAGGATGTCGATTGTTCCATGTGAGTTTATATCCAATGAATCCTAGATCAACCAGATCGCATAGTTCCAAAGCTTCACGGAAAGCATCCAGTTGTCTTGGTGGAGTTGGTCTACAACTTAGTTTCTCCGTCAAGCTTAACATCTCGTTGAAGTCACCAATGCACATCCAAGCACCATCCATAAGAGAACAAATATGGGTAAGGAGAGCTCATGACTTGTATCGATCTTATGTTTCTGGCCAGCCATAAAAACCAGTTAAAACCCACCGAAATCCATCGCTCTCAGTCGCCATTGCTAATATTTGATTGTCAGAGTACTTGAAAACATCCAAGGACACATCTTCCTTCCACATCATAGCAAGCCCGCCAACAAGACCCGGTTTTTTGACAACAAACTTATTCTTATACGGTAGTTCCTTACACCAAAAGTTGAAACCTTCTTTGTCCACCTGGTTTCCATAAGAAAGTAGATTGAAGGACCTTGTTCCTTCACAATTTTGTGAAGGTTTCAAATTGTCCAAGGGTTCCCAAGACCTTGGCAGTTCCAACTTAGTATTTTCATGGCTTCCGACAAGGGTGATCCTCCACCCTTGCTGATATAGAATCAGACATACCATCTCCAAACTTCATTTTGGCGCGTTTTTGGTTCAACTTCATAGTCTCTGTTTCACAATTCTCCTCCAGAGCATCTCCCAACTGTCTCTTGCCCAACTTAAGTTTATTGGTGGTCAAAAGCTTTTCTGAGGCCCAATATTCATTCTATTAATTCTTGTCCATGACCTTTTAGTTCTGTCAAATTGTGTCTCAGCTTGCCCAATTTATTCTTATCTATCTTCGGCCCATTAGTTAAGTCCTCATTAAAATTTAAAACTGAGTCCTCACATGGCACGTGACTTTCCACAATTGTATCCTCAGAATAATTACCCACCATGATTTGCGCCTGAGTTTTTGAAACCGTCCCGTCTAGTCTGCCTTTGCCATAATGATCATAAAGACCATCATTGAACGTTGAGGCCCTAAGTGTGCACCCCACTGACCATCTTTGCTGGGTTATCCTCCTTACCCATTAGTGCATCCCTTGGTAAAGAAGCCGATCGCCGGCAGAGATTTATTCCGAGCACTTACAACTCGTAGCCACCCCGTATTGGTATTCAACAGAAGTTGTCTATTTTGAAGCATCAAAGTGAGGTGGGCAGTGACGAATATCATGCCCAAGGATCCCACAATAATGACAAAACAATGGTAACCTTTCATACTTATAATCTACCCAATGCCTTCTCCCATCCAATCCCAACAAGAAACCACCTCTACGGAGAGGTTTGGATATGAGTAAGGCAACCCTTACCCATAGGAATAAATTCTGATCATCTGTCCGTCTTCGTCGTTCCACATCCTCCACCACTCCCATCTTTTTTCCAATCTTCATCGTCACCGTTGGAGACATCATGTCAAACAGCACTCCCCATATTTGCACCCACAGTGATGCATGCTCCAAAACTACATTATTAGCACTTATCCCTATTCTCCACCGAGTAAGCATCAAGAGTTGGTTGTCGAAAGTCCACAGCCCTCCCTTCAGAATCCGTTCAAGTTCATAGTCAGATTGGAACTTGAATTGAAAGAGGTTGGAGTCCACCTCTGAAATCTGCAGTTCTTTGTCTAGTCCCCATGCTTTTCGTAACGTGTTTTTGGCTGCCTTGCGATTATAGGGTTTACACATCAAAAATTTCCCTATCAAACTTAACACACAACCAATCTCCTCTGATCTGCCCTCGTCTGAGATCTAAATGTCCTCTTCCTCTTCAGACGTTAATTTCATATTGACCATACTGTTTATGACATCTTCAACCATGGTGTATGTGAGAAGAAGAAAAGTAGAAGAAGAAAAAGGTTAAAGATGAAGGAAAGAAACCCTAGGACTAAAACCTAGGGAGAAAGAGCACGCTTACACGAGAGGGAAAGCTCCTACACGAGGAGAGTGAGAGAAACTAGTAACATAACTTTTCTAAAATGATTTTTTAACAAATGTCCCTGGTGCATTTGTTAACTTTTCACTTTATATATATATCAAGAACATCCCAATTTAAGAAATAATTTTACTTAAAACATTTAATTAATTATATTAATATTATAATCACACGTACGTGATTGAAGTTTTAAAAATTATTTCAGTCATCAATATATTTTATTATATTAATATTGAAATCGTTAAAGTATAACATTATACTCTAGATTGTGTATAACATATTATCTATTACAGGTATGGTCGATTATTCCCTCTATTTGTCTAATAATTTTGCAAATGAAGGTTACTAATCTAATGAAATTAAGTGAGTCCAAAAAAAATTATGAAATTAAAATCAAAGGATAGTAATAGTGATCTTAAATTGCCAGTGGTAAAAATGTTATAAATATTAAATAATTACACATGTTACAATAATGAATATGCATCAAATCTGTGAGCATAATAATAATACTTATTTTACAAATTAAAGAGTGCTTTTTTTATATAATGAACTAGTTGCTAACACATGCAATGTACGAGACGGTTAAATAAAAATTATAAGTATTTATTTTGCTTAAAAGTCTATGACTTGACTTAAAAAAATGTATAACTTGAAAATGAATGAAAATAAAATAAGTAATTTTTGTTCAATATACTAGTTTAGAAAAATTCTTCTTCTTTCATATCATTGGTTCCACATAACACATTCCAACGTGGGCTCTTCTATGATGATAACTTCACACAATACTCAACTGCAATTAAATCAACTATCCACCACCAATCTAATCTATATTATCTTGATAGTAGATCTAGAAATTGCATTCTCATATCCTCCATCATTTAAAAGGTAACTAAAATAATGATTGTATGTAATATATAAATTTTATTCTTTTACAATATAAAATTATTAAAATAATTAAAATAAAATTTAGGGTCTATTTAGATACCGCTTATTTTGCTGAAACTGAAAACTTATTGCTAAAAGTACTGTAAATAAAGATAAAAGTTAGTTGAATAACATAGTGAAGCCCATGAATAGTACCAAAAAATGTAATGGGGCTCATGCATAGTAGCAAAAATGAGCTGAATAATGAAATAATTTATAATTTTCATTACTTTTCAAACGCACACCTAATATTCTGGAAATATTTTGAAATAGAATTTTAAATTTCTTAAAACTTAGTTTATAGAGTTTCTATATTTTACTTAAAAGTGAATTATCAAAATTAATGAGAATTTAACCATTTTTTGCAAAGAGTAGATAACCATAGACCCAATTTTTATTTTATAGCATAAGATGTTATAGTTAGATCTGTACCATGTGTAATACGTTTGTCCATTATGATAGTTCCAAATAATATCCTAATACCTATCTATATGAGTTTTCTTTTTAATGATGTCATAAAGGATGGAGTTTAATAGAAGTCATTTAAGATCCAACGTATCCAATAAAAAAAAAATAAAAAAAAGTAATTTCAAATCTTTTAATTGTAAATTTTTTTAATCATAAAATAAACTCTATCTAAACTCTAAAGGAAAGCATTCGGAATGATCACATCATTGATACCGGATTCAGATCTTCTAGATTTCCTAGGGTACTCTACCACATAGATTTTCTTAAATCTTAACCATTCTTTAATGATTTAATGATCTAAATTCTGCCATGTTAGCATTCCACTAACAATAATCTTAATTGTTTTGTTTGCAACATTATTTTATTATTTTAAGAATATTGTTAGTGGAATGTTGACATGGCAAAATCTTGACCATTAAATCATTAAAGAGTGGTTAGGATTTAAGGAAATCTACTAGTAGAGTACCCTAGGAAATCTAGAGAATCTGAATCTCATTGATACCATATCATGATGATTGCAAATAGCAATATTATTATTCATAATTAATAGATGAACAATAAAACTGTGAATTAACAATTTAATATTCAAATACCAAGTTTATACTACAGCAACACATATATAGAAGGCTCCATATATTAGAACATACTTCTTCTACCATTTTCATTATTCAATCAAAACCAAAGTTTCAAAGATAATTCCAATTCAATTAAGACAATACATACATACACATGAATGTAAAGAATTCCAAAAATAAAAACAACAATCTCCAAAAGCCTCTACCTAATACAATCACTATTTATTTATTTCAGATTATACATTCTTTAGTTCTTTTTCCTTTTATGCTATATCAAACTTTTTCTAATTGACCAAAATATCTCTCATATATGTTAACATTAAACTTAATAAGAAAACTTTATGTACCTTTTCTTTTGATGGCACTCCAAGAACCAAAATTAATGTAAGGGACTGCATAGCAGAGTGGTGTTGGAAGAATAATAATATATAAAAATAAATAAAAAATAAAACTATTTAAAAATAATATAGGAATGAATATCTGAGTTGAAATTGTAACAAATAATCCCTAAAAAAACCTATTTATAATATAATATAGGGTTATGGATTTCTAATCAAATTTGGTTAGGGTTATGGATTCCAAATCAAATTTGGTTATATAAATTTTTTTGAATATGTTGGTAGAGTCCATTTGATATAAAATTTAAATCCTATTGAAATTAAAAATGATATAAATTTATCTGAGTCTCATTTGATATAATTATAGAGTTTAAATTCTATTGAATTTATAATTTCTAATCAACGTTAATATAAAACAAAAATGAAAAAAGAAGAGAAAGAAAACATGATTGATAGATACAAGGAAATATGATATAATTTTTTTTTAAATGTTGTTGATAAAAATATCAAATTAATGAAGATACATTCCGCTTTTTGAGATAAATTTATATTAATGGAGTTATTATATAGTTTGTTAGAATTATCTAAAAATTCTCTGATTAGGTGATAATTTAGGTCTCCTTTAAGTATAGTGGTTGTATGGCACCAAACAACTAAATTTAATAAATTTTCTGCAATTTAGTGCTATAAAATCAAAAGAATTAAATCAAATTAAAAAATATAATAAAAATGCTTATGTGGAAAATTGTAGAGAGTATATATTGTAAGGTTGAATTTAATCAACCATGTGTTGGCTTTATTCCATGACAAATTTGCTTGTAATATAGCACTTAGAAACCTTGTATTTAGGTGGGAATCATGTAAGGGTAGTGTGTAAGAGAGTGTGAAGAAATGCTCAAGACAGTGCAGTGAAGCAGAGACTCGCGGCTAGGACTCGCGGGTGGCTCGCGGCTTGCAAGCCGCCAAAAGTTGCTCACGTGCAGAGCATGCAGGGGAGCTGAACAGTCACGCCACCTGGAGCACTACACGACAAAAATCCAGACTGGCCATTAAGTTAGCTCGCGACTTGAACTCGCGACTCAGTCAAGTCGCGAGGTCAAGTCGCCAGCCAGCCCTGTTTTTGGAAAAACTGACTCTTCGTATTCTATTCTCACACCAGTATAAATACCCCTCATTCCCACAAGATAGGTGTGGCTATTCAGAAAGAAAAACCCTAAGAGAGGTTTCTTCAAAACACCCACCCAATTAGAGAGAGCTACTCATTCTTAGAGAGAAATCTTTATAGTCTCTTCTCATTCCCTCTTTCATTGTCATATCTATTGAGAGGAGATTTCTATCCAAACACTACCCACACCCATTTAGAGTGTTGAGTGTTGAGTGTTCTTGGAGTTTTGGGAAGTATTGGAAGATGCCAAGGATGGCGGATGCTATGGTTTAGTAGCGGAATCCGGTAAGCTAGAAAAGAAAAAGGTTCGGCGCAACCTCGTTGGAGCAAGAAGCTTGGAGGGCTTAGGTACATCGGGTAGATTAGGCTTGGAGGGTCTATTGCTGTTCATGTATCCCAACTACATTTTCTAGTGGATTTTTGACCGCTTGGAGGGCGGTGGAGAGGTTTTACGCCGAGGGCTTCGGTTTCCTCTTCGATAACACATCGTGTGTTGTCCTTGTGTTTGCATCTCTCTTCCCTTTATCTTTGCCTTTTATTTTCTGCTGTTGATGTGATTTATAATTGGCTTAGATTGATTTCCAATTCTGTTTATAGCTTATGTTCATTTTCCGCACACTTGTTGTTTGTCATAAAGCTTGAATTGTTGTTATTTGGGGGTCTAAACGTTCAAAGGTGTTTTTACACGTTTTTGAACTTTCAATTGGTATCAGAGCGGGTACACTTGTTGTGGTTTAAATACCTAAGTGTGATCCTTGACCCCTTGTGTTTATTTGCCATGGATTGTGCTTTGAAAGCTAAACCGGATTGGATGGAAAATGGTAAGTTGTTGAAGAAAGTGGTTAATGCTCTTACCTCTTTGTCTATGTGCATCTCCGGTTCTCATTCTTCCAACCCTCGTCTCACTTCTCTTGAGACACTCATTCCAAACAATCGTTCCGTTTGGATGAGGAAGGGTTCCTATGGTTGAGCCTTTGCTCTTTTGGTCCTTGATCTAATTCTTTCGATCTTTGTAGGACCCTTCATGCATTAAATGTCATAACTTCATGCATTTTGTGCATCTTGCATCTATTTATATGCATTTTTTTGTTTTTGATCTTACTTTTATATTTCAGTTTTGTGTGAGTAAAAAAAAAAATCCAAAACCACATAAAAAGTAAAAAATTCAAAAAGTTTGATCGTATATGTTTGAGCACATATCACATGTGAGTTTGGCCTTGTACCTTTGTACAAATGGCTTTGTGCATTTACGAGCTTAGCTTGTTAATTTTGCACCTATATCTTTGTGGGAAAAATCTTGACATCTTTGTGTGATTGTTGTAAATTGATCTTCAAGCTTGTCATGAATGATTAGTCAATAGTCATGCTGGTTTTGATACATGCGTAGACTTGTGCTTATATCTCTTCCCACTCTTTTATTTTTATTGCTTAAAGAGCTCAATAAATGTTTATCTCAAAATGAAAAGAGATAATGAGCTGCAAAAGCCGTCGCACATACTAGTATTCGACTAGGAAAAAGGGAAAGCGACTTATATGAAAATGTATGATGCCCAAAAAGCCAAAGGCTTGTTCATCAAATTGAAATATCACAAATTTCAGGCATCGATCTCAAAATGAGATGCTTTGATTCAAAATGATCAAATGTTATGAATTGTAAAGAAGCCAAATGAAAAGCTTCATCATATGTAATCATTTTCTTGTGGGAGGTCATATATGTTCATTTCTATAATTGAGATAGACCACTAGACTTAGCACTAGTTGTGTATGACTTGATTGAATTGATCATTGAAGCTTCACTCTAGACGAAGGACTATTCCACATTTGATACACACACATAACACACTTGCCTAATGTTCAATGAATGTCTTATTCATTTGTTAGATTGTACTTGTCTAAATGTGATGTGTGTGTGCTCAATCTTATATGGATTAATCCAAAAAGATTTTTGATCATTTTATATGTTTTTGGAAGTGATTTTTATCATTTTTTGTGTTTATGTTTAGTGCTTACTTTGTTTTTCAATGTTTAAACATGTTCTGTTTTGAAAAACAAGTATCAGAATTTTTGGCCACTCATTTTGGCTACTTACGCGAGTTGCCAGCAAGCTGCCAGTTTTGGCTACTCGGTTTGGCGGCTTGCAAGCCGCGAGTCTAAGCCGCGAGTTCAGACAGAGAGGTTTCGCGGCTCACTCGCGACTTGTCTCGCGACTCTCCAGTCGCGAGTCGCCCAGAATCAGCTTTTTAAACAGCTTTTTCGTGGGAAACTTGTTTTAAACCTCTCCCATCCTCTCTAAAACCTCTCTTTCAATATTTTTACATCAAAACCCAACCAATTTGAATGGTTTTTCAATCCATTAACATCTCTAAGGTAATTATAAACTCTTTTCATTGATTTTGATCCTTAGATTATGTTTTGGAGAGTTTTGTGCTCTTGGTTGGGATTTTCATCATAGGGGTTGGGAAAACTTATTTTTTTGTCAATTTTCTTCATGGGATTGGTTTCTTTTGTTGATATGCATTGGATGTTGGCCCCTTGTGGCAGAAAGAACATGTATTAAGGGTGGATTTCATGATGTTCATGCATTGTATCACATTTTTGTTCATAGTGTGCATTCTAGGTGTTTGATAAAATGCCTCTTAGACATTTTCTCGCTTGTTTGGACTCCAATGAGTACCAAACTTTGGGGTTTCTCATGTTTCCTCATTAGGAACATGTTTGGTTCATTAGTTGTGTATTTTGCACACTTTGCCCCACATGTGCATTTTTCATGCATTGGTCATGCATTGCACTTAGCCACCTCTTGCACACACTTTTGTTACCCTTGTCATGCATTGGTCTTTACCTTATTTCTTCATCCTAGCATGTCATGCTTACCTTATGCTTTGTAGCATGTTACTTTGTCTTAGGTTTGAGCTTCATTTTCTCATTCATCTTGCACCCCTCATGCATCATTAGCATTGTTTATACCTTCATCTCTTGCCCTCGTTTCTTCTTGACCCTTTGTCTATTCCTGACAAAAAGGGGGAGAGTATACTCTAGAGAATGTTTCGGAGTATTTTGTCATTTCTATATGACTCTTGTGCACATCCTTAGGGGGAGAAATTCTATTTCTCATGCACATTTGTAGGGGGGGAGATATTCCATAGGGGAGATGCATATACCAAGGGGGAGAAGACATTGTGTTAACTAGAAAACCTTGTTCTGTTTGTTTTCTTGTTGGCTTTATGGTGCTTTGTGTTATGCTTTGGTGTTCTCATTGCATCATGTTTGTGCTTTGGACATGCATATATCCCTATGTTATTATGCTTCATTGAATGCATGTTCAGATGATCATTTGCTTTGCTATGTGATCATTGTAGTCATTTCTATATGACTGTTTTGGTGTTTGATCAAGTTTCTCATATGTTTCACAACATGTTTACTTGATCGCTTTTTACTTGTTACATTATATTTGTCCTTGTATTACTTGCTTTACCTTGAGGGTCTAATGTGTTTTGTGCAAGTGTTTTAGGTTACAAGTATATATGTTCCAAGAGCATCACAGCTTCTCATCATTTTGAAGGGGAGAAATTTTAAGCACTTTTAGTTTATATTGTTTAAGTTTTTATTCAATATAATGTGGTTTGTACCCATGTGCTTTTGTAAGCTTTTAGGGTTTATGTCTTTTGCATAGTTTGTAGGCTTTATGGTTTGTACCTTGCCTAGTGCAGCCTTTATACTATGTTGAAATCAGTACTTTAATCTAAATGTTATGCATTTTGGTTTATGTACTGTCACTCTTGTGCCCTTGTAGGATTGTTCCTAGATGCATATGCCTTGTGTGATATGCATTGGTTGAGTGTTGTGCATACAAGTGTCTTGGCTTGTGCTTGTTAACTTGTATGTTCTTGTGTTCATTCCAAGTGTGAATGAGCACTGTGATCACTACCTTGTGGTGTTCACTTGGTTGATCAAGCCATGGTTTGTTTCATAACTCCATCTTTGCTTGATCACTTATTGCCTGTTTCATATGCATTTTATAATTTTCTGCTTACAATGATCATGGTGTATTGTTGTATTTCAGGAGTATTATGTTCATATGATTCAAGTACTTCACAGTTTCTAGAGTTAGGTGTGAGTGAGTTTTGTTCAACTGTTCCCAACTCACATGTTAAGTCTAGAGTCTGTTTTAGGGTTTTGTCACGGAATAGCCAAAGGGGGAGATTGTAAGGTTGAATTTATTCAACCATCTTATTGGCTTTATTCCGTGCCAAATTTGCTTGTAATTCAGCATTTAGTAACCCTGTATTTAGGTGGGTTTGAAGTAAGGGTAGTGAGTGAGATAGAGTGAAGTTTGCTCAAGAGTGTGCAAGAAAACAGAGTGTCGCGGCTGGGTCTCGCGGGTGACTCGCGGCTTCAAGCCGCCAGAAGCAACCTCACGTGCCAAGCATGCTGGAAGGTGAACAGTCTGCTAGCTGGAGCACTACAGGACAAAACAGGACAACTGGCCATACGGTTATCTCGCGACTTAGTCAAGCCGCGAGGTCAAGCCGCGAGCCACCCCTGTTTTGTAGAATTCTGACGTTTCACATTCCTCTCCACTCCAGTATAAATACCCTTATTACCCACGATTGAAAGAGAGCTTCCAGAGAGAATTTTGAGAGAGAAACCCTAGAGAAAAACTAGATTGATTCACACACAATCTATACCTTAGAGACTCTTCAAATTCCTCAACTCTCTTCCTCTCCATTGTCAAATCCTTGAGAGGCTTTATACCAAACCAGGTTCTCACCATCATCATCATTGTGAGACTGCTGTTTGGATTTATGGGAAGCAGTTAGGAAGGAACCAATCTTCATTGGTTGATGCTATGGTCTAGTAGCGGAATCCGGGAAGCTAGAAAAGAAAAAGGTTCGGCGCAACCTCGTTGGAGCAAGAAGCTTGGAGGGCTTAGGTGCACTGGGTAGATTAGGCTTGGAGGGTCTATTGCTGTCCTTGTATCCCAACTATATTTTCTAGTGGATTGATTACCGCTTGGAGGGCGGCGGAGAGGTTTTTCGCCGAGGACTTCGGTTTCCTCTTCGATAACACATCGCGTGTTGTCTTTGTTTTTGCATCTTCCTTCCTCTATCTTTGCCTTTAAATTATCTGCTGTGGATTTTATTTTGTTATGGCTTAGATAGTATTTAATCAATTTCGTATGATAGCATATGTTAAGTTTCCGCACACTAGTTGTTTGACATATTGCTTGAATTGATTAAGTTGTTATTTGGGGGTCTAAACGTTCAAAGGTGTTTTTACACGTTTTTGAACTTTCACCCTCTAGTCTCGGCTCTACTGCACTGAGATGGTTCAATGGGCTGCGGAAAGGTTCTATACACAGTTTCGTCGAACTGATTCAAGAATTCGGCAGCAGGTTCGTGACATGCAGCCGAGTGCAACAGCCGGTTGATGCGCTACTTTCCATGAAGATGAGGGTCGGGGAAACCCTTCGGAGTTATGCCAGCCAATACTGGGAATTCTACAACGACATTGGTGGAGGAAACGAGAAAATTGCAACAAGCACCTTCAGGATGGGGCTCCCTGAGGATTCTGAATTACGGGAGTCACTGACGAGAAGACCCCCCGAGGATATGAGGCAACTGATGAGACACATAGAGGAGTACAAACGCCTGGAGGATGACCGGCTACAAAGCAGGGGGAAAGCTCCTTTAGTGGGGAGATCTCGGCAAAGCATTTTGTCGACGAAACCGAAAAGAGACTTCAGAATGCAGGAACCAGAGGTGCAGATCGAAGGGGTTAATATGGTGTTTAAAAAGCCCGTGCACAAGATCTTGGAATGGATAAAAAACGAGCCATTCTTCAGGTGGTCGAACAAAATGGGGGGTGACCCATCTCAGAGGAACCAAAACCTATACTGCACCTATCACAGAGACAAGGGACACACCACCGAGCAGTGTCGGGTATTAAAAGATCATCTCGGACAACTAGTAAGGGCCGGGTACCTGAAAGAGTTTGTAGCAGATTCAATTGACCGAGAAACCGAGCAGGGTGCCCAACAGAAAAGGAATCCCCTTCCACCACCCCTGGGGGTAATCGAAGTCATCCATGCCACACCAAGAAGGGCAGCAGCGGCAAAAAGGGTATTGACAGTGGCCTGCGCGGAGGGAGAATCATCCAAGAAGAAAAAGAAAGTTGGACGACTGTCCATCTCGTTCAGAGAAGACGATTTGGAAGGAACGGTCCAACCCCACGACGATACTTTGGTGGTGACAGCCCGGATAGGCGGATTCCTGGTGAAGAGGGTAATGATTGATCGAGGAAGTGGGGCTGACGTCATGTACCTGGACCTCTTTGAAGGGCTCGGGTTAAAGACCCAAGATTTGGCAAAGTATGACACGCCGTTGGTCTCGTTTGACGGGAGAGTTGTAATTCCCGAGAGGCAAATCTCTCTCCCAGTGGACATGGAAGGCAAGGGAGTTATAGTTACATTTATAGTAGTCCAATCATTCGCACCATACACCGCAATTCTGGGAAGGCTGTGAATTCACGCCATGGGGGCAGTTCCGTCCACCCTTCACGTGAAAGTAAAATTTCCTACTGAGAATGGAGTTGCCGAGGTAAGGGGAAACCAACAGGTGGCGAGGCAGTGCCTTGTCGCCGCGGTCAGGTGGGAGAAGGAACAGCTCGGTCAAACTGAGGATACCGAGAAAGAGAATTCATAGCAATTACAGAAACCCCAGGGGGAAACTGGGGCGGACGTTGCCGAGGAGGTGCTGAAGGTAAGAATTCTCCCAGATACTGATAGATATTTCCAAATAGGTACAAGCATGAATGACCGGGAAAGAGTAGAGATGTTGTTGTTCCTGTTGCAGAACATAGATGTTTTTGCATGGAGCCCGTATGAAGTGCCCGGCGTAGATCCCGAGTTCATTGTCCACAGACTCAACGTGGATCCATTATTCCCCCCGAAGAAGCAGAAACCGAGAAGAGCGTCAAAAGAACACGTCGATGCAGTAAACTTGGAGGTACAGCGGCTGAAGGAGGCCGGAGCCATAAAGGAGATATTCTTCCCGAAGTGGTTGGCAAACACTGTCGTGGTGAAGAAGAAGAACGGGAAATGGAGAGTTTGTGTGGATTTCACGGACTTGAACAAGGCATGTCCCAAGGACCCATTCCCGATGCCCAAGATTGACCAGCTAGTAGATGCAACATACGGGCACCCGAGGATGAGCTTCCTAGATGCCTTCCAAGGCTACCACCAGATTGCCTTGGCGCCTAAAGACCAAGAAAAGACAGTATTTATCTCCCCGAATGCAAACTATCACTACGAGGTCATGCCGTTTGGATTGAAGAATGCCGGGGCCACGTATCAGCGAATGATGACGAGAATGTTCCGAGAAAAAATTGGATGCACGGTTGAAGTTTATATCGATGATATGGTGGTAAAAAGAAGAATTGAGTCACAGCATACCGAAGACCTCCGGGGAGTATTCGAGATACTACGTCGGCACAAATTGCGCCTGAATGCCGAGAAGTGCACTTTCGGAGTGGGGGCTAGTAAGTTCCTGGGATATCTGATCTCTACTCGAGGAATAGAAGCTAACCCCGACCAAATAGAAGCCGTGAACCGCCTCAAACCACCAAGCAATCCCAAAGAGGTGCAAGTGCTCACTAGAATGTTAGCCGTCCTGAACCGATTTATCTCCAAATTTGCCGATCGCTGCCGGCCGTTTTATCAGCTTCTGAAAAAGTGGAAGGGGTTTCGATGGGACGAGAGCTGTGATGAAGCTTTTCGAGAACTAAAAGAATATTTGGCAAAGGCGCCGAGGTTGACGGCCCCGGAGCCCGGGGAGGATCTGTTTATGTACCTTGTAGTCACCGATCATGCGGTAAGTGCTGTGTTGCTAAGGGACCGGGGAGTGCAAATGCCGGTGTATTACGTGAGCAAAACCTTGGTCGATGCCGAGACAAGGTACCTGCCTCTTGAGAAGTTAGTTTTGGCCCTGGTGCACGCCACGAGGAAGTTACCACATTACTTCCAGGCACACACGGTATTCGTCCTCACCGAGTATCCATTGCAGTCACTGTTGAAGAGATCCGACTTCACAGGGCGGATTGCCAAATGGGGGACTCGGTTGGGATCGTTTGACATAAGATACCGACCTAGAAGCTCGGTGAAGGGGCAGGTTCTCGCTGATTTCATCACAGAATTTACACCCAAGAATGAAGGCAAGGTAATCTGTAGTGCGGAGATTCACCCGTGGAGGTTATTTGTGGACAGCGCATCAAATGCTATGGGGGCCGGGGCTGGTATTGTCATAATCACCCCTGAGGGTATACGACTGGAACACTCCTTCAGATTGGGGTTCAAAGCCTCGAACAACGAAGCCGAATATGAAGCCCTACTGGCCGGGTTGAGGGCAGTATTGCATCTGGGCGAAAAGGATGTAGAGATCTACTCGGACTCTCGGCTGGTTGTTTATCAGATCACTGGGGACTTCGAGGCTCGGGACCCCCGAATGAAAGCTTATCTAAGTACGGCAAAGCAGATTATCGGTCAGTTTGGAACGGTAAAGATATCCCAGGTAGCCCGGTCACAAAACAAGCACGCTGACTCTCTTGCCACGTTAGCCTCATCGTCTACCGAGGACACGCCGAGGCTTATCACGATAGAACTTATAAGGGAGCCAAGCATCTATGTGAAGAGTGTTCCCGACCAGGCCGGAGTAGAGGTTGCACAGGTGGCAGTGGCTGGTCCATGTTGGATGAACCCGATCATAGACTTCCTTGCCGAAGATAAAGTTCCAGAGGATGAGGCCGAGGCCAACAAGATTCGACGAATGGCTCCCAGGTACTGGCTATCTTCGGACCGAAAGTTGTACCGAAGGTCCTTTGCAGGCCCTTACCTCTTGTGCCTACATCCCGAAAGAGTCAAAGAGCTTCTAACCGAGCTGCATGAGGGAGTGTGCGGCGGGCATGCTGGGGGGCGATCTTTAGCACACAGAGCGATGACACAGGGGTTTTGGTGGCCACAGATGCAGAAGGATGCCGCCGAATACATTCGGAGTTGCGAACAGTGTCAAAAGCACGCCCCAATGATCCATCGGCCTGCAGGACGTCTAAATCCTGTCAGCAGCCCGTGGCCATTTGCACAATAGGGGCTTGACATCCTCGGGCCATTCCCCCGAGCAACGGGGAACCGCCGTTTTGTATTGGTGGCTGTAGATTACTTCACAAAGTGGGCTGAAGCTGAAGTCTTGGCTAATATTCGGGATACTGATGTGAAAAAATTTGTATGGAAAAACATAGTTACAAGGTTTGGGGTGCCGAATTCGCTAGTGACAAACAATGGGCTACAGTTCGACAGCAACGCTTTTCGGACCTTTTGCAGCGAGCTCGGCGTCAAGAACAAGTATTCAACCCCGTCATACCCACAAAGCAACGGCCAAGCTGAAGCAGTAAACAAGACTATTTTGAACGGGCTCAAGAGAAGGTTGGATGGAGCGAAAGGAAGATGGGCAGAAGAGCTACCCAGTGTATTGTGGGCCTACCGCACGACCCCCAGGAGATCCATGGGGGAAACCCCGTTTTCTCTGACATACGGAGCAGAAGCAGTGATACCAACCGAGGTGAGCTTATGTAGTGCACGGGTCGCTGGGTTTGACCCCGTACAGAACGCCGACCTGATGATGGAGCATTTGGATTGGCTAGAAGAATGCAGGGAGGCCGCGACTGTACGGCTTGCCAAGTATCAGCAGAAGCTGGCCCAAAGGTACAACCGAAATGTAAAGGGCAGGGAATTCAGTGCCGGGGAACTAGTGTTAAGAAGGGTAGTGGGGAACATGCGGGACATGGCTGTGGGGAAGCTTGCTCAGAGTTGGTAGGGACCATACAGAGTCACAGCCATCGTGGGTGCAGGGGCCTACTACTTGGAAGACCTTGACGAGAGGCCGCTCCCCCAACCATGGAACGCCAACAACTTGAAGAAATTCTACGCATAATCATCGGTGTGAGCCAGAACTTGTATTCCATTGAAATTAAGAGCATGATAAACTTTTTTTTTTTTTTTTTTTTTTGACTCCGTAACCGCACACCATCTCTGTTTTTTCCCTTAAATAAATCTCTAAGGACAGAAACCTAATCAGAATCTTTACAAATAAATCTCTAAGGACAGAAACCTGATCAAAATCGCCGAGCAGGTGGAAACCTTACAAATAAATCTCTAAGGACAGAAACCTGACCCTCGGCTCGATCAGAATCGCCGAGCAAGTGGAAACCTTACAAATAAATCTCTAAGGACAGAAACCTGACCCTCGGCTCGATCAAAATCGCCGAGCAGGTGGAAACCTTACAAATAAATCTCTAAGGACAGAAACCTGACCCTCGGCTCGATCAAAATCGCCGAGCAGGTGGAAACCTTACAAACAAATCTCTAAGGATAGAAACCTAATTCTCGGTTAAACTCAAATCTCCGAACAGGTGGAAACCTTACAAGCAAATACTCTAAGGACGAAAACACGATTCTCGGTTAAACCAAAGCCTGATGAAAACCTAACCCTTTTACAAATACAAAGTCCATTAGCGCTCTCAAATTACCCAAAGTGCCGCACAACAGGTTTTCGGGGGTACCATTCTATTAAGCGGCCATAGCACTGGCATGATTCAAGCAAAACACATAAATAGATATAAATTCATTCAACAAATTGAAACGGGAAAAGAAAACGGACTACTAATTAAACAAATAAAGACAATTGTTCAGTCACCACATCCCGGTGACATGGGCAAATAAAACCAACAAATTAAGGCAATTGTTCAGGCACCACATCCCGGTGACATAGGCAAATAAAACCAACAAATTAAAAATAAGCTAGTAAATAAAAGTAAAATCAGCTGGGAGGTTGGGTCGGCGGTGTCACTTCCTGTTGGACGGTCAGGAGAAAAGGCGGGTCCTCACTGAGAAGCTCCTGCACAGTCGGGATACTGGTGGCTTCCATTTCCTCGGGCTCGGCGTGAGCATCGATTTGTTCAACCAGCTCCCTCATACTGGCCGTCTCCTCCTCGTCAATAGCAATCGGGGCGTCCTGGGCGGCAGGTGCAGGGCTCGGGAATGAAATTTGGCCGGGGTCTCTCAGATGCGAATCCTCGGGAACTCCCATTGCTTGGAGAGCGGCAAACCACGCGGCCTCAAAACCCATATTCCGAGCCCGAGCCACCACCGGCTCTGCGGAGTTTTCGGCATCAACAAAACCGACATCGTACCATTTTTGCTCCGCGGCCGCCAAGCCTGCCCTGAGGTCGGCAATCTCCTCGGCGTTGGAGGTATTAAGGTTGATGGCTTGGGCTAGCTTGACCTCCGTCTCATTCTGCCGGGTCAGGAGCTCTGCATACCTCTTCTCGACCAATGCTCGGTTCTTCTCCGCAGCAGTAGCCTTTTTCTCAGCAGACTCAGCAGCCTTCAGCTTTTCCTTGGCCGTTTTCACCGCTGACTCCCGCGCCTCCTTCTCGCGCTTGTTTTCCTCGGCAAGATCACGTGCCCGGGCAGCCACAATGTGAGCCATTTGAGCGGCCTAGCAAGCACAAAGATTAGAAAAGAAGTAAAAGGAAATCTGTATGAAGAAGTAGATAGACGAAAGAATTACCGCAATGGCGTGCCACTCTAACCGGCGCCCCACAGACTCCTCGGATCCCTCCTCAAAAGCATGCACGTCCTCGGGAAGTTGGAGGGCTTCAGCCAAAGTTTGGGCAATACGGCCGCCCTCGCCCTTGTCCCACATCCGAACACAGGCGGTTGAGGGCAATGGCTTGTCGTCCAAAAGGAAATTTGGCTTCCACGCTGGAGCCACTTGGGAGGAGGATGCGCCCCCCGTGCCAGCTTCGGTTGGCGGCTCGCGGATAACGATTCCACCTGTTGGTCGGGGAGGAGTCTGGACAACGGCATCTCCCGGGCCCGTGGAAGGTTGATCGGTAACTTTTTGTTTCTTTCGGGCACGTCCGGCCTGCGAGGAGGGTGGGGGCTGAGGCACTTGACCCCGGCCCTGGGAAGGCGGGGGCTAATTGGGTTGCCGAGCACCGGGCACGAACCGTTCTATTGTCATCACCTTCCTTGATACCATCCTTCCACTAGGTTGGATAGCTTCAGCTAGCAAGGCAGCCGCTTCTATCACTTGTTGTTGGGGGACGGCGGCTGGATTCTCGGGAATGGGCTGCTCTTGCGCTTGGTCTTCTTGCTGTATGGCTTCGTGGGCTATCTCCCTGAGGCGCCGGGATGCTTGTTCTGCGGATTCGTCTCGCAAAGGGGCTAGCTCGTCCGTGCAAGTAAACCGCCGACCAAATTCCCTCGCTTCCCCGGTTGTAAGCTTCGGCGGTAAAAAGTTTACGTACCGGACGTCTATATATGATAGCAAGGGGCTGTCAACTATCAGTGCCTGCTTGAAAGGCTGCCAAGTAGAATAAACCGGATCCACTCCGAGGATCAAGTGCGAGAGCCGGAGTTGTCCGTCCCAATGCACGTATATCTCGGAACGGAGGACGAAGTTTAAATCCTTGGCGTGGACGGCTCTAAGGTCCTGCACAAACACTTTGCCATCTGCAAAAGAACAGGTGACGCATTAGTCTCTAATAATAAAAATTTTTTACTCCAATAAAAAGAAAAGAAGAGGTGGAGGAAAGCAATTATATGAAGGGGATGGTACGAACCCACTTTACGCCGTGTAAGGGGGCAAGGGATCTCCCCGGCAAACCAATTGCCGCGCACCCTAACGAACTCCCCGGCGGAGTTCCTGTTCGAATTAGGTAGGCATGATATCAGCCGTACCCGAGCATCTCTTGTCTTTAGGTAATAATTGGTGGCTTTGCTCTCACAGAGGCTATACATTTGGTTAATGTCATGATGGTCTAATTGTAAGTTAAAGGTGTGGTTCAACTTACTGACACAACTAACTACCCGGTAAAAATTGGGGGGAAACTGATCAGGGCACAGCCCATAGTAAGTGAGTGTGTTTATCAAGAGGGGATCTACGGGGAACCTGACCCCACCTTCTAAAATGGACATCAAAGGAAAGAAGGCTGTACCCTGCCCTCGGTGGAGTTCAATATCACTCTCATGGCAGTAAGCCACATCCACGTCATCGGGAATGTTAAATTTATTCCTAAAGGTGGCCAAAGCAGCCGGGGATTCTAGAAGGTAAGAGTAACCCATCTATAACGCCTAAAACTAAGAAAGTGAACTCAAAGAAATAAAGCTGAAGGCACAGGAAGGGGAAGAAAAACTTACTTTGGGTTCTAAGGAGGAAAAGAACACTGGGCAAGCAAGCGCACAGAAATGTGGTCGGTAGAGAGTAAGCACTAAAGATCAGAGGCGAAGGAAAAATGGAATGGTGTTCAGAGGAGGACTATTTATAGAGCCAAAAAGAAATGGGGGAAGAAGAAACGCTTAATCAAGCAATAAATGGGCACAGTTTATGAGCGACCCAGCGAATGCCAAGCGTAATCGATTCGCGCGTCGCTTCGGTTCACGAATCGTCAGGCAATAATGACGACTGCGCCTGGCGCCGCGAAACGGCGCGTCTTTTGAGATGAATATTAATAAGAAGTAACAGTCATAAGTCCCAGGCTAGAAGATTCCCGAGGTCAAAAGGCCCAGGCAGCTCCTTGATTCTTCTCGGCGACCGAGTATGAATCAAGGGGGGGCTATTGTACGGCACCAAGATCCCAGGCCCATACAGGCCCTGGGCCCAGTCCCACTTGTACGGCACCAAGATCCCAGGCCCTGGGCCTAGTCCCATACCGACCTTGGGCGCAGGCCCAGTAGAAAGGTCCAGTCATCCTGCGCCCTTCTTGAAGCTTCCTTAATGTACAGACGAGTGTAGGGCATTGAGTTCCAAGAGGTGATCGGTCAAACGTTCCCGGTCAAGTATATGAACCGTTTCCGGGAAAATGTGGTATGTACAGGAAACTGAGTTGCTGAACATAATCGGTCAAGATGAAACCAAGTTCCAAGATCATAAATGCAGCACCGCCCTCTCACCTAAACATCCACTTTAATCAAATAATATTGGACGTTCAATAGCACTAACGGTGGCTGTAATCATAATCTCCCCACTAACCTTGGCTATAAATAGAAGAAAGTTGGGAGAAGAAAGGGTTCAGAAAATTTGAGAGAAAACAGTCAAAGGAGTGAATATCAACTGGGCGTTGCTTTGAGTCCCTCTACCGAGAACGACCCATAGTAGGAAATCCTCAAGCCCACTATAAATAAATTGTGAGCCCAAGTGATCTAAGGCCCAGAAGTCTTATACTTGGTTCTTACAATAATCATAATATTGTTTTCAATTATTTCCGTTGCCATGCCAAACACTGACAATCCACCCCAGCTATGATAACCACCAAAACTAAACGCAGCAACACTAGCACTGACAACTCACCCCAGCCATAACAACTGCGACTACCACCCAGATCTAAAATGATGGCCAAGAATGACAACCTAAATCCGATCACAACAACTCAAAGGTGAGCGAATTGAGGAGTGAGAAGAAATCTGAGAAAGAAAAGAGTCAATAAATAGATAGAAAATTTTTTTTCGATGTTGCCGCAATAACATCAATATTTAGATGTAATTGTAGCATGTGGTAAGATAAGGATGGTGGAGTGTGGAGTCTGATAATTATAATTAAAGACTTCTATCTTCCACGAAGGGTCTGCGATGCTTTATAGAAATATAATAAAAATAGAAAGGTCCATGTCGCATGGGCCCATAGCCCATGTGAGCTATGTCGGAGTAGTTTAGGCTTATTGTTTAAGGCTTTTAGCAGCAGAGCATGAAAAAATAACCAAACAAAACAAAAGAGGTTCATGCAAAAAAATAAAAACAAGGTTGGTGATGTCTGAGACTGCCTGAGACTATCTACCAAATGATGGTGATCCAAGCAACTACAAAAAGCATGGCTTTGTGGCTATTTCAGAGTAGACGGAGCTTTACCTCCAACTCCAAAATCCAAATATTTCAACCATGTTTGCCCTGTTGTTCATGCTGTTTACCACCATCATCGCACCACTAATTCCAACCCTCTCTTCACAACCACCACCACCCCCACCCTTCCCCACATTTCCCTCCTTTACTCTGCCTCCACCATCGCCAGTGTCAGCATTTGAGTTTCCTCCAATCCCACATTTTCCCCCATTTCCCCCTTTCACTCCATCACTACCAGATGACAACATATGGCCTCCACCAAGTCAACCACAACCAGTATCCATGCAGCTCGTCCTGGGGTGTATCCTGGCTCTAACAATATCAATCAGCTTAATCGTAGTGACGATTTACATTTGCCGGCGAAGAGGGCCACAAGGGCCGCCAAGCGAGAGAGGGCCGCCGGGGCTGGAAGGGCTGCCAGGGCTGCATTGGTTTGAATGGCCAAGGCTGTCAAAAAAGGTAATAGCAATTTTTTTCCTATCTGTTGGGATTTTTATATTTTTTTCCCCCCAGTTTTTACCATTTGGTTCCGTCTGAGTATTTGGGGTTAGAGTTTTTGTAATGGGCTTTTTTTTTCTTTTTGGGAATTTAGGCCCGTTTGGTATTATTTTTAAACAACAGTTTTCATTATTTAAATACTACAACATATATTTTTACAATATTTTTTTATCCATATGTATTTCCACAATCCTTAAACAATGTTACTAAAAATTTGGACCAGACCATATGGTATGACCTGTTATTTAATCAACAGTTTTCGTTATTTAAATACTACAACATATATTTTCACAATACTTTTTTACCCATATGTATTTCCACAATCCTTAAACAACGTTACTAAAAATTTGGACCAGACCATATGGTTTGACCCGGTTAACCAGGAACCACCCCTTGAGACAGTTCTTTAAACCTAAAACCTACTCTACACAAAAAATAGTGTACCGTGCGAACCGCAGTTGAACTGCCGGGTTTGAGAGTCGTGACTGGGTCTCACGGGTCAGGTTGAAGCTAGAAAAGAAAAAGAAAAAGAAAAAGATGGGGGCATTGACGTTATGCCATTTTCCCTAGCTTTTTATCTCTCATCCTCACCACAAATCCGAAAATGCAGTCCCAAAACACACCAAGTCCAAAAAATAAAATAGAAATGAAAAGCACAAAACTTATCTTTAACATGCTTCTTCTGCATTTTCCAGTTTTCCTCCTCCAATCTTCTGTGTTTTCTTTCTACGTTTATTCTTCTTGTTTCTTTGGGATTTCCTTTCTTCTTCTGTCACTGGTACCCAAAAATGACAAAACCAAAAGAAATCAAAAGTCTAAGATTTTCTTTTTCTTTTTCCTTGTCTACCAATATAGCAGATACTACCCCTTCCCCATGAAAAGGTTGGACATGTGGCCACGTTTCCACAATTCATTTGCTTTTAAGTTTTTTAAAACCATTTTCATTTAATTGCATTTTTTATAAGACATTTAAATATCTAGCTGCATTATTTATTGGTACTACAAACCCACATATTCATATATTAGATTCATGTGTTATTGTAAATTAAAATATATATTATAGATTAAACAAGTGCAAATATTATACACATTTGTATAATATTTTGGATTTGCATACCCGGATGTGGCATGACTTTAAGGATTTAGATGGTAAAATAGCAATTGGGGGGTTTTCTCATGGTTTTAAAAACCAAACTGGTTAAAGAACCGTAAAAGGGATTGGTGGGAGTCACAAAGTGGTCTCCCACCAAACCATCAACGTGGCCAAACAACATTCAACCACGTTTTTAAACTTTTGAAAAGAATTAAAGTCTTCTCTCCTTAAAGGCTTAAATAAAGGTAGATCTAGAAAATTGATCGGAGCTCTCTACGAAGAAGTAGCAGTGGCAGATTTAAATTCCTCTCCTCCAAGCCCAGTTCGGTAGTTCACCCTCACTCCTTGCCCAAACCAAACAGATCTAAGATATTTCCTAATCATCTTCTCACATTGCTTCTCAAACAAATATGAGATTTTTCCCAAAGTAAGTGTCTCCCCAAATCTCCTTTCATCCCAAATCTGAGATTTTTCAAAATAGAGAAGAAAAAACTTGCACCTTCCTCGTCAGAAGCCAAGAAGTCCATGAAAATTTTGCTCAATGAACAAAACCGTTGAAAACCGGTCGAATCGTCCTGATTTACAGTTTCACCAGTTTAACCGATGATTTCCAATTTTTCGAATTTTTTGATATTTCCGGTTTTTAGATAAAACCGAACTGGACTTAGGTTCGGTTTTTGGTTTAATCGATTGAACTAGCTGGTCTGATCCAATTTTTAAAACCATGAGGTTTTTACATCCCCAATGCTAATGCACTAATGCTGTAAACATTTATTTTTTCTATAATATAATTCTATCCTATCTTGATAGTATAATGTAAATTAATAATTTCATTTTTATTATTATTTTTTAACAATTAATAATATTCCATTGATATAAAAAATGCATTTGAAAGATGGTTTATATTTTTTTTTTGGAAATATTTTAGTCATTTTTTTATACTAATTTGTTATATTTATTTATATTTTAAATAATTATTAAATTAATTATGACATTATCTCGATTCAACCTTAGTTGGATCTCGATCTAATCTCAAAAACCTTAAACCTTTTTGTTCTCCGGTTCTTTGAATGGTTTAGGTTTCAAAACCATGTATATGGGTTTGACAATGTGTGTAGAAGTTGGATGATCTTTTGTGTCATTAAGTAGGTTCTTTCCTGGGAATTACTATTCAATTCACATATGCTGTTAGGTCCTTATAAGGAGAAATTATTAGGACCTAGGTCTGAGTAGTTCCAACCAATATTAAAAGGCCACATTTAAAACAACTCTGATTCAACTTCCTAAATGACAAAACGAAACAAAACCACATAAATTTAACTCTAGTTAAAAAAAAAAAAAGAATTAATTGGAAAAACACAAATAAATTTAATTTATAAACAGGCAAGATTAAAAAACTTGAAATAAATTTGAAATCCGGAAGCTCAATCTCATTAGTTTGTATTTTGTTTTAGTGACCTTATAAGTCTCTCCATAGAGGTCTTTTTCCCTCAAAACTCTAGATTAGTTTCCTTCTTCCACTCTACAACCATCACTGATCTATCTCAGACTTTTATGGCAAAGAATATGGCCAACGGGTATAGGTGCTTATGCGGTCCATAGATTGGTATTTTAAAAGAATGATGAAAATGAAGGCATGACAAATTTTCGTCAAAGCTGCAGAGCAATTTTTTCTTTTTTCATCGAGATTTTTATTCGTGTGTGTATTATTATTATTTTTTTCCAAATAACTATTTAACCACTGACTTTCTTTTTGAATTTATTTTTACATTAACAGTGTGACCATAATGGTTGGCCTTGATAATTGATGTGCATGTGCAAATATTACGGAATTAGCTATCATCTAATAGCAAAGATTGATGTCAAAGTTTTGAATTGAAGATTGCAAATGTTATATTCAGTCGTGGGTTTGCTGTGAGCTTTGAACATTGGTTATGATGTGATGTACTTATGTGGTTTGGAATAGTTGTTTTAATTTGAAATTGTAATATTTTGGGTTATAAATAAGGTTAGTGGTATTTGTGGAAGTTTGGAGGTTAGTATTTGCAAATGTTTTGCATTTCAGGGATTAATTTTGTTTTGGTGTATGGATTTCATTATAAATTGTGTTTGTTTTGATAATAAATCAAACAAATAGAAAAAAGTTTGTCAATGGCATGTGTTGCCTGTAAAATGCTTTTAACAGGGCAATTTGTTGTGCTTGGCCATATTTGAAAAGTGACTCTCTCATTGAATAAAATGGATTGTATTGAATATAGGATCTGGCAAAACTCTTGTATGTGCTCAGTGCATGAGATATCTTTTCACGATTTGGGAATTAAAGATAGTTTGTGTTGTAAATGAATAAGCTCTTGCAAAAATTAACATTTTCTTTTATCTCTTTCTAGATAAAATGTTGGCTTTTTCCTTTTAAAAAATTATTGTTTTACATTGATAGTATAATGTAAACTAATAATTTTCTTTCCATTTCTATGAGTGTTAGAAATTATATAAAAAAACCAGTGATGTGAACAACTTTATTTTGAAGTTGCCTTTCTTTCTAAGCATGCCGCCCAAGATTGCCAACCAATGGTAACAATTTGCAACTGAAATATTCTAAAAATTAATAGACTACATTTAAAATTTTGGAAATTTTGATTTTCCATCTTTCAAAATTAAAATTTTTTAGATTGTGACCCTTAAGGTTACACATCATTAATGAGATTGTTAAGTGGCAATTAAGTTCAAAGTTAGCGTGTTTAGGGTCAAAAATCACGATTCCAATTTTCAAATCATGATTTTTTGTGTTTAATAAAAGTTTCTAATCATGTTTTTTGGTCCAATAAACATGATTCTTTTCTATCCATGGCCATAGGTTAGAAGGATGGAATTTGTTTCTCACCTGGTTCAAAGCATAAGGAGTATTTGTTGCTGCTATAGAATCAGAACATTTTCCACACCGTCGCATACACTCTGAAATGTATTGAAGAAAATTTCCATTTCAAGATTACATGTAGATAAGTGGAAGGAAACAATTAATGATAATGCCATGTATTTACTATTTAATAAAATATAAAGTTATTATGAACAGCATTGAAACTAGCCTGCCTTTTGAGGTCAACAAGGAAATGGCTGGTCATCTTCTCATCTATTGTATGTTAATGATTCCCTTTTTTTTTTTTTTTTAATTAATAAATAAATCACAAATAATAGCACAACCCTAGTACATGGGATGCATACAACAGGAATATAACAACAACAATGACAATAAAAAGGCCTTAGTCCTAATTCTTTTTGTGGTCGACTATAAATCCTTAGTAAATTAATTAGTTAGGGTTGGCTATTGATTTAGTGAGCTCATCATTCATTAGTGCAAATAGATATGGACTAAATATTGATCCTTGATGCAAATATATAGCGATAGAATCTTACTTGTGATATTTCCACTTGTTCTCGTACTAGTTATAGCTTTATCAAACACTTAATCAACCTAATATACTTTAGAAGAAAGTCTTTCTTTTCCAAAACCCACTGCATAACCTGTCTAGGGACAGTATTAATTATATGTTTTCTCTAGGTCAATAAAGACCATATGAAGATCTTTACAACCTCTATATTTTTTCATTAGACATTTAAGTAAGAAAATAACTTTCATGGTAGACTGTCCAAGCATAAAACCAAATCTCTAATATTGTTGTTTTATGTCTTGACCTATGTTCAATCACTCTTTTCCAAAGTTTTAGAGTGTGACTCATAAGTTTAATTCCACAACAATTTGAACAGTTTTAAATATTATATATCGTTGTTCTTGCAAATAGGTATTAAAGTAACTCTTTCCTCACTCATTAGGCAAATACAAGAGTAAAATGCAAAAAGAAAAATTAAAACCAAAAATTCAAAAGAAAATATAGCCTTCTTTGGACCACATACATGATTTCAAGTTACTTAAGCTTAAATACCTTAAAGTTAGCTCACCCATATTAAACATATCAGTTCAAAATTTTCATCAAATCCCTAAATTCCATTTTAAAAGTATAAAAATGTTCAATGAGATGCCATGCAACTCATCATAAAATGTAAAAAATTCATACCAAACAAAACAGGATAGTAATAAACTAAAATAAAGTTATTGACAAACTACTTGACCCCGATGTTAGTCGAAGCATGTCAATTATAATATATAAAAATGAAGCTTGTACCAAATCACTCTAAATCTATTTCCAGGGAAAACAAAAGACCTGCATATGTACAAGAAATTCTGATTTGATTCCTCGAGATGGTTCATTTTCATGGATTTCACCTCTTCGGCCACATAAGGAATCAATTTTGTCAATAAAAATAATGGACGGAGCTTTTTTATGAGCCTTTTGGAAAAGATCTGAGACTTGCTTTTCACTCTCTCCAATCCATTAGACACAATGTCCGATGGAGAAACACTGTGTATACACAGTACACATGTAAATGTGTTGGCAACATTCCACCTATATAAAATCATTATAAAGTAAGCACATTTACATCTATGGAAAATCTGTACATGAGTTGTAATAAATGCACCTGAAAATAACTGGTTGGAAGAAGTAGAGAACAAAATAATTGGAGATATGAATCAATTGAAGCATAATGGCGTAGATGATGAATTCATAAATTCAACACATTCCAGTAATGTGATAATTGCAATGAAAAAGCTTATGAAATCAGCCAAAGACCCAACCATATGAAGTATGAAAACTACATATCAACAATATAAAATATAAGAACTCAAGTCCACATTTGCTGAAACTCAATATTTTAGATTTCAGCAAGAATATTTAATCTATTAAATCTAAAGTTCAAGACTTTTTGTCCGTCGTCTCAATTATTGGAAATTGAAAACAACAGATTTGAGCGGTGTTCGGTGCATCAAAGATGAAGATCAGAGAGTGTTAGAAAAAGAAGAGAAATAAAGTGAGATGGAAAAGTTATTTTGATAAACTTTTTAATGTAAAGCAATTTGGGTTTTGGATAGCCCAAATGAGGATAGAAATCGTAGAATTGTTCAAAGAATTAGGATGACTTCCTTGTTAGGGAGATAACATATTTGGGAGCCTCCAAATGAATAGTTAATATAATATATAAGGACATCACTTAAGCCAAAGGGTTTAAGTTTATGAATTTGTGCCCAACTATATTATATTAACCACGCCCTCTTACCAATCTTATCCAATATGAGACTTTACTGAGACGTATATCTCCAACAATCTCCCTTTGAACACATCAGTAATAACTCTAGAATTATTTTCTAGGGGAGTCAATAAGAAACATAAATTTTTCAAAATCTAAAATAAAAAGAGAACTTGAATATATTAACATAACAAAAACAAAAATAAAAAACCTAAATACATGAAGTTTTACAATTGCTTTCTATTTCATTTCATATTTTCAAATCATTGCATGATATTTTCATTAACAATTGTACAAGCTATATCTCTTTCGATATAAGCCAAGCAATCATTCATTCATTGATCTTCCATTTGATTGAGTTATTTCAAATATGTTAAGATCTAAATAGGAGTTTTCTAAGGTTTAAGAATAATAAATTTATACTTTTGCTGTTACGCTCTCTCTTCTTTTTTTTCATATTCTAGATCAAATTGGTTTTTTATTCGGCCTTTTTTATGTTTTAAAGGCCAATTATTTTTAAGAGGCATCATATTCAAGTTTATTTCAGTTAGGCTTCAAAAAAATTTAAAGTTAGGACGTTCAAATTTTTATTTTAAGGGGGTTAAAAAAAATATAAAATTCTTTTTTGGCTAAATCGAAGGGTTCATTTGAATTTTGAACCCCTAGGCTCCAAGTGGTGCCACCCATGTCTCACGTGTGAGTCTGCCTTTTTGTGGGTTTTAACCAAGTCCTACTAACTCCTCATTACTTATGGGCTTTTACCATCTCTAGCACGTCATCCATGGACCCTTCATACGCTATCCATAGGAACCATATGTCAATCCTAGATGCTCATCCATGGGAACTTGGTTGCATATTCTTGTTCATTGAAACCGCATGCTTCACTGTGATCTAGCACCATTGGCAATACTCTTTTGTTTGGTCTTTCTCCAAGATCATTTATGTGGGCCTTTTAGGTCTACTAAGAAATGGACCTTGAACACCTCGCCACATTCATTGCACACCATCATGGACTATAATACCACTTATTGGAGAGATAACACATTGGGAAGCATTCAAGAGTGATTAATAAAACATATAGGGATACCACTTGACCCAAAAAAGCTTAAGATCTATGTGGTAGCAGATTTAAAGTATTGTTATTTAAAATAATGTGAAAACTGTGATTTAAAAAGTGTTGTGAAAATACGTGTTTAAAGTATTCATAATGCAAAAAATGTATTTGGAACTATGTTTCAAATAATATATTTTGAAATGTAAAAAAAATAAAAAATAAAAATAAATAAAAATAAAAAAACTGTGTATTTTGTATGTGCATGTGGTTTTTTTTATTTTTTTTAAGATAACAAATTAAGTATTTTTATTTTATTTGAAGAGAGAGAAAGTTCCCTCATTTTACTGTTGCCTCTCTTCAGACTTCACAGTTCACAAACCCTACTCTCCTCCTTCTCTCTTTTCGTTTCTACCCTGCTCCTTCTCTCTTTTCTTTTTCTTTGTGTCCTCAAACCCACTGCTCCTTCTTTTCTCTCAGTGGTTCTCATCTTTATCAGAGCATTCCAAGGTGAAGCAAGTCGCTTTTGTCGCTATCAAGAACCACCACAAAACCTACGCATCAAACTTTCCGGCTTGAACTATGAAATTCCACAGATCTGACTGCAAATCCAAGTATGAAGAAATCTTATCAGTTGTGCGTTAATGGGTTTTAATGTCTCCATAATCTTCTTTTCCTTCTGCACATAACATTTCATTGATAAATATTATGAGATGGGTTTTGAGAAACTTGTGAAGGATTCTATAAATCTGAAAAATGCAAACACGCCGACAAACCCAGATGAGAAAAATGGTTGGATTTAGATATTTTAGTGTGATTGTGTGGATAACCCAGTGCTACATGTTCTTCCATTGGGAAAAAAGACTGATACCTAGTGGAAATATGAACCAGTGGGGTTTTGGGGTTCTAGAAGTAAAGAAGACTAGACTTAGTGGGTTTTCGGGGTTTGAGACCCAATTAATTTTATCATAACATTTTTTTTTTGTTATTTGCAGTAATTGGTGGTTCCATTTACTGCAAAATGGAGAAGCAGACTATGATATCTTGGTTATTTTCTGGTTTGGCAATTGGGTTTTCTTTGGTTTGATTTTTCTGTTTTTAATTTATTTTGGGAAGTTCATAGTGTATCAAGAACTTGATTTGGAGTTTACATATATTCTCAGGACATTGGTAAGTTCATATCAAGGATGTCGTTTTTTCTTGGCTCAATTAAATGCCCTGCATCAGCAAGCTTCGAGTTTGTTGGCTGAAGTTTGGGCAGTTAAATATGGTCTCATTTTAGCTAGGGAGTTAGGAATCCATTATTTACTTGTGAAACTGGTTGCTACAGAAATTTTTAGTAGCTGTCAACAGAGTTTCTTGTACTAACATTTAGCATAATTCATTAAACAAGATTCACTATAAAAATAATTATCTAGAGGCATTTAGCACAACAATAGTGCAGATCTAGATGATTGAAAAAAAAAAAAAATCTATAATTTATATATATTTATTAATAGGTGAGGGCAAATTACTCATTACAGTAAGGGAAGAGTTCTTGGTCACCTTTGGTAGTAAGATTCAGCCCAGAGGAGACTGCAGTGTATCTCCAAGCTATAGGTTACCCAACTCTGTTAGTTTTTTCCTTCTACTTGGATATATGGTTTTTAGTTTTGTCTTTCTACTTGGCTTATTTGCAATTCATTTGTCTATAGTTTCATTTGCAGATGTTAGCATCAATTGTTCATGTGAGAAGAGAGTAAACGTGACGATATCAGAATCTAAAAATGAAAACAAATACAAGCTTTATTATTGTTGCCTAATGGATGTATGTTGTTATTTTGAATGGTGTATGGCCTTGAAGGTGCTATTGTTGTACGTGGAGGAAATCCAACAACTACAAATTGAGTTGTGTGTATTAAAAGAGGAATTGAAGGCCATGCATGATAAAGTCCAACCCATTGTAGAGACTAATATAATGGTGAAGATTATGTTTGTTGGATGGTGCATACTAATCATGACATTGATGTAAAAATGTGTTATAGACCATTTTTTCCCCTATCTATGCGTAGTACACTATTCTGTAAGACTTGTTGTCAAATGACATGGACATATAAAACTATTTTATTATCGTGGTTGTGTAGTATGTGTTGTCTCCACTTTATGTCTTTGTGTTTAGTGTGTTATTTTGAATATAGGCATGAGCTTTATTTAATTGCTCTACCATAGAATAGTCAAATATAAGAAAAATCTGTTTTTTTTACATGCTATGACATTTAATATTTTACTCAAATTAGCATTGAAATATGCACAATACACTAACTTCAATAGTAGTTCGTGAATAGTAATAAAGCATATAATACTGATAATTTATGATTAATAATTCATGAATATATGGCTATGAATATATAGTTGATTGCAAATAAACTACAGCAAAACAACACTCTCATGTAAGTGTCAAAAAAATGAACATAGTTCACAAAACACAAGTACTTAAAAGTTTACAAAATACATGACCATAGTTATCCACAAATACCTGCTTCCTATGTTCAACCATGTTGGGTTCTATAATCTGCCCACATTGCTTCAGTGATCTCATCACGATACCGAGTCCTGGCTCATTGAGCCTGTTAATTAAAGGCTTCTTCATTCCTGCAACTTCCAACTCTTGCATCACCTAAGTTATTTGTATCACATACTTCAATATCTTATTCTTCCCATGCATGAAACTGATAATCTGACCGGTTATACACGCCCATGAAGTTATACAATACACAACATGCTGTGACAATGAGTCATTGTTTGGCCAGTGATTAAGAGTGCATGTCATTTAGAATAAGAAATCTTGCCTTCAGAACACCAAAACATAGTTCAATAACCATTCGCAATGAGGAATACCTATAATTAAACAATTTTTGGGGATTTATAACTTTTCTGTTAGCACCTTGGTATTCTTGAGTATGATATCTTACTAACTTCTCCAGTGGGAGGAATGCAGTACATATTGCATACCTCTAATCAACAAGATAATAGGATCCTACAATAAATCGAAAAAGTCTTAACATGAATAAAGTAAGACAAGTATAAAAACATTAAATTAATATGTAAGGCCATGGTTCATAAATTATAATTATTTTTGTAACCTCTAGCAGGCCAAGGGAGTTGGTACTTGGCATTTCCAAGAGCCTCTTGCATCACCTGGAATTGTTTGCACTACCCTCCCATCCAACATGAACGTATGTAAACCTCATACCAAAGTTGCATGCATACATAACATTCGGGGATATCTCACTTTTCCTATCTCTGAATGCAGTACTCTTACTGGGTGGAGTTGATGCACTGATATGGGTTCCATGCATCAATAGCTCCTATACATTTTTATTAGCGAACCATGAATTTTAACACAAGTTAACGTGACTTATATAATAAGATTTTTTTTTATTTTCAATAAGTAATTTAAGTTTCATTGAAAATTTACCAAAAACAAACTCACACAAGTATAACTTGAGTATACACTAGCATATTATGAAATATTTATTATTTATTTTTGATAAGCATGAAATATTTATTGTAAATAGGAAAAAGTATCATACCTTAAACCCTGGATAATACTTCCCGTTTTCAAAAAAATAACCAGGGAGCTCATTTGCATCATTATCTGGCCTAATTATCATGGATCTCAATGAATGAATTCTCCTTAATGCACGGCGAAATCTCCTTTGAATGGTTCCAAGTGAATGTTAGAAGCAGTTTGCAGCCAACCTCATGTTTGTATTATGCCCAACAATATATAAAAGCATCCCAACCGTATCCTCAACTAAGACAATTCCAGTATCTTTCTCTAACAAGTGTAGCATTTTCAACTCGTTGCATAAATGCTGAAAGATGTGAATGTCCATGTGAAAGATTTCATAACATACTTGGGGTTTTCCTTCAATTATTTAATCCGTGAAAGACCTCCCAGTCAAAATACTAGTGCATCTAGAACTTTTGATATAATATTTTTGCACATACTGGATACACTGGAACACATAACTTGTTGCTATTTCAAACTCTACATCACTTTCATCATGGTCTGAACCATAATTGGCCATGATTGAATCACACCTATGATCAACGCAACAATGATAAATCCTGAATAAGGCTAGAAATAGAATGTGTAATATCAAAGACAACATAAGTAGTATTAGCTATAACATAACATCAATTGGTCCGCAATATATATATATATACACACACATAAAAAAGTGCATGCCATATATAAATCCCTAAAAGCACTTAGGTCATAATAACATAAAAATATAACTACACTTAATAACATAAAATATAACTACTACCATTGTTCTGCCACTAACTTCATATTCTTCCACTAACATAAAAACATAACTACTACATTTTTTTTTTTTTTATCTCTTTCTTGATAGAATGTTGGCTTTTTCCTTTTAAACAATTATTGTTTTACATTGATAGTATAATGTAAACTAATAATTTTCTTTTCATTTTTATAAACTATTAGAAATTATATTAAAACAAAATAGTGACATGGACAACTTTATTTTGAAGTTGCCTTTCTTTCTAAGCCTAACGCCTAGTGGCGAAGCCACATGCCTCCTTTGGGGGGGGGGGGGGTGCCTTGGCCCCTCCAAAATTTTTAATTTTTTTTACAATATAGGTATTTCTTTTATAAATATTTAAAGGTTATATGAAGAAAAAAAAAAAAATAGAAGTTGCCCCCACCCCCCTCCCAAAGAAAGCATTGATTAACTAATCTAGCAATCATTTCCAGAAAAAGAGAGTTTAACGTTGATATACAATTGCAATAGAATGAAATAATTAGATAGTAAGTTTTGTGAGTAAATAGTGGGACCCCTAATTTTTAGCTCAATTTCAAATCCTATTAATGCATTTAAATCATTCAACATTGATAATATATGCTATTAGGTTGAATTTTCTATTCTAAAGATTTTATCAAGGAAAAAAAGCTCAAATGAGACTTCAATTATAACAGTATGATTTTGATTTGTCAAACATGGATGTAATTTTGCGAACAATTTATATATTAAAAAGGAAATTATGCATAATTTTGTTATAAAAATAATAATTGATGAAGTTTATTATGTGAAGTATTATTGTCAAGCATGACTTTGATGGAAGATACTATATTCGTTGTTTTTTTTTTTTTTTTTTTTTTGTTCTTTATATTTGTATGTTGTATACCCAACTATACAATGTTTGTATACTTAATTAGAGTTTCAGAATATTATAAGTTTCTTTTATAAAGAGGATCTTGTGTCTAGGTGTATATATATACATATTAAAGTTGATAATTTGTGTATATGTATATAACTTGTTAGGTTCTAAAGACTTAGGATTTTATGTATTTAGAACTCTAATTTGTATTGTTGGCAAACCATGATCAAAACAATGTGTTTAGAAGTGTTTTAGTCTTGCTCAAAGTTGTGCATTTATGTAAAGTTGGAATCGAGCTTAATGCAGAAAAGATTAATGCATTTCGGTTTGGCTCGATTGATCGAAACTTAGGCTCGATCAATCGAAGCTCGGGTAGAATTTTTTTCTGCAGAATTTTCCAACTCAGCCCTAGTTGTTTTAAAACGTTTTTAGGGTTTCTTATTTGTCCTAAGTATAAAAGGCAAACCCTAGCCACGTTTTAGTGTTGCTCATATTGCGGTTTGTGTAAATCTCTTGTGAGATTTAGAGGAGCTTTCATTTATACAAACTTAGGGTTTTCAAGGAGAAGATTTATCTACACCTTGATGATCAACTCAGTTGCTGCCATTGAAGCTTAAAGAAAACACAAGCGGGTGTGCTTGTATCTGGTGGTGAATCCAAGAAAGAAGGAGTCCGTGGATTCGGAGCTTGCACGTGGTCGTGTCAGTAAGTTCTACTGGTGGGTAGCAATAAAAAGTCGAGTGTGGGGGCTTGTAAGTCTTATTGTATGAACTTCGATTATTTCAAGATAGTGAATTCAAGTTTACCTTGAGGATAGCTAGGTCAAATCCTCCCCAAGTTTTTACCAGTTTGGTTTCCTAGGTGATCATATCTTGTGTTATTTATTTTTCGCTGCTTTGCATGATTTGATCTTTGTTATTGTGATAACCTAGACTTGTTTAATTGGACTAAGTAACAACTTGGCTAATTACCTAGGTTAAATCAATTGTTTTAAGGGGTCTAAAAACCAACATAACTTATTTAGAATAAGAAAATTAAAATTTATATTTTCATACACACACATATATTATGTGGATTTTTTAAGGTAATGTCTATTTGTGATTTGAGTTTATCTTGACACAATAGTTTGGCTCCCCTAACTCAAAATTCCTAGCTCTGCCACTGTTGATGCCCAAGATTGCCTTCCAATGGTACCCACCACATACCAAACACAACTAAGCCCTAATTATTTTTGGGTCTATCATTTGATTTGGGACTTTCTTGAAAGCCAGGGTTTTTTTTTTGTAAATTTTTAAATGAAAATTTGCTTAAAATGGGGGGTTAACGGTCCTCGTCTAACAGAATTTAACAAAATGATTATGTAATAGACCCAATTTTGTATTGGTTGCTTCATGGGATACTTTGAGAGTTTCTAAACCTCCAAGTTAGACTTGTAGGTTTGTTTAGTGCTTGCTTACTCCCAAGTGCAGGAGATTGTAGCAATATAATTCTCGGAGTACCGAGGTCGAACCACAAGGAGCAGGGTAAATTCAAAGACAATATAATTAAATAACAATTTGGGTGAAGAAGAAAAATACTTTTGCTTGGTGATTGTTAACAAGAATAATAATAAAAACTGATTTAAATCAAGAATGTAAAGACAAGGACAATGATTTAACCTAAACTATCCTCAAAGCAACAAATTCACTAAAATAGAATGAAAGTTAAAGCTACCTCTTGTAGTACTTACTTACTTAACCACACATAACTCCAAATCCACAGACTCTTCTATCTAAATTTACTGAACACAAACACTCACGTTTGTGAATTAGAGATCTCACTTAATGGTTTATATTATTAGTTGTTAATCTTGTATGCAGCAACTTATTCCACCAGTTCTTGAATATAGATCTTCTTTCCAGTAGACGCTTTTTGAGTTAGAAGGTTATAGAACCTCACAGATCTCACAGGAGTAACTCACAAGACTTCCAAGAACTACTGAAATGTATTTAGGGTTTTTCTTTTACACTAAAAGGTATTGGACACAAACCCTAAACATTTTCGCAAGCTTTAGGCCTGAATAAAATGTTGCAAAAATCGATTCTTGATCACTCGAGTCTGCCTCTCGATTGGTCAAGCATTGTAGATTTCAAATTCTTCTTTCTACAGTTTGACTATTCTTGAATCTTAACTTGAACCAACTTGAACAATGTCTAACACAATTCTAAGACTTAGAAATTCTTAAACTAAGCTTGTTTTTGTTCTCAATTTGCCAACTTACATAAAATTAGAACCTAAACATTTATTCCTAAATATTTAGAACCTAATAGTCTCCCCCTTTGGCACTCTGTGACAAAACACTTAAAGATGAATTGCTCAATTCAAGAACTAAACTGATAGAAGGTGTTGCCCTACTACAATTCAAGCAAAATCTACTATCTACAAGTTGCAACAATAAACAGCAACATCATGAGAGAATTAATAAATTCCTGAAACACTGAAATAAATCATAAACGCATGTATGGAAAATACAGTATACAACATAACTTTGAACTTGATTTCACAAGGCAAACTAAAACAAGATATCCAAGAGAATAATCATAGTATTATCAAGCATCAAGACTGTGAAACAAGTAAAAATTAAATATAACCAAAAACATATACATCACCAAAATAAAAGTAACTCTACCCTTAAATACAAAAAAATTTATCCCTTTTTCAAAAGCAATTTCATCTCCCCCTAAATAAAAACAGTTAGAAACCTTTTCTTTTTTTTTTCTTTTTTTTTTTTTTTTTTTTTCCAAAATTTCATCTATTTCTCCCCCTTTTTGTCACGTATGGATAAAAACAACCCAAACAGAGTGTAGAAAAAAAACAGACATAATAGAGGTAAAGAGAAAATAGAGAATCAAGGAACCACGAAAAAAAATAAGCTCTATAGAAAATAGAGGCAACTCCCCCTATGAACAACATAGATTTTAAAAATAGCTTTCTTCCCCTATAAAAATAGGAAAAATAAAACAAGTTTGGGAAAAGCAGTTTTAGGGAAAATTTAGGAGGTGAGGAAAATTAAAAAGTAACACAAACCAAACTTTAAAACAATAAGTTGAGGATACATATGAATACAAATATTCTCCCTTTCAATATATGCAAACTTAACACTATGTGACCCATTAACAGATGCATGCAAACTCTTCCAGGCACAATCAGTTAAGACTATAAAAAATAGATCTCAATCATATAAAAATCAGCATGCAATATGTTTTTATGTGTCAAGATATTCTGAACTCAAATCAACCTCAAGAGTAGAGAAAATATTTGCATATTTATTATCCACCATATCTCTAAAAAGAATATTCCCGATTTTTAGCAGTTCACACATTAAGAAAAATAGCATATACTAAAATATACAGAACTCAAAAATTAATTAATCAATTTTTAAATCAAGTTGAGTACCCAATTTAGCAAAGTGTATGCGTGTTGTGTATGAAACCATGAGAGATATGACTGCAAAAATGCAAGATAGATAAAGAAAATAATGCAATGCATGTGAATCTTATCATAAATGATGCATGAAGACTGATTAGGCAAGAGAGAAAAAAAAAAAATTATTTTCACACTTTGATCGATCAAAAGGAATCAAGTATCAATCGGAAAAAAAAAAAAAAAAAAATTGGGAATTTTCAATCGGTCGAGCATTGATCAAGCATCAATTGAGAGAGGCAGAGAGTTTTGAACACAAAAGCTCATAGTTTCGATCAATCGAGGGAGATTTTCGATCAGTAGAACAATGTAAATTTTAAAACTTTAAAAACCTGGAAATTTTATGGGGAAAAACAACTTTAAGTGCAATTTTTGAGACTCAAGGCGTATGCATATGATCTAGAAATTAAAAAATAATAATAATAAATTCTTAAAATTCCCAACCAAAAAAAAAAAATTGCATTTAGACATTAAATTATATGCAATTTAAGATAGTCTAATTAGTGAAAACACAATCATATGTACAAAATTTAGCAAAGATTTGTGTGTAGTGTGTGCAACTAGTAAGTGTACAAAGTACAGAAAATGTGATATGTAGATAGTTATCAAACGAATATTCTACATCATCAATCACATTAGTTTGAAAGTGACTATCACCTAAAGATTTATATCATATAACTCACAAATCTCCTAGAAAACATGCTTGCAATAATGTGAAAGCATTTTTTATTTTTTATTTTTTTGCTTTTTCTTTTTCTCTTGATATTTTTTTAATTATTCTTTTGAGCACAATCAAAGATATCATGCATAGGCATATACGAGATAGAAAAGAAATGCCCTTGTTACATACTCTTTTTTTTTTTAAGATAACACCCCATTTTATCTTACTGTGCAAGTGCTACACTTTACCGAACACGACTTTTATGATTTGCACACATGTGTTTATGATTTGCGAGTAACAGTGGTGAGATAGTTATTTATTCATTTCTCTTAGGATTTTTTAGTCCTTACTATCAAAATATGTGACATCAAAATCAAGATTGTTTGTTTAAAGACTATAAACAACTCACACACTTAAGCACTAAATAGCACAAACTAGCAAAGTGCAAAAAGTAGCTCATCAAAGCTAAGAAAGATACACAGTCATGAAATGTAAGTTTCATTGGCCAACCTTAATTACGCACTTAGTGGTGTGTAATACAAAAATATATATATATATATATATATTTATGTTTTTATGTTATGACCAAAATTTGAAAAGCACACATTATGCTAAATGAATAAAAATGCAAATGCAATGCATGATAGTGCTCAACTAAGTTACAAAGGGTACACAAGCAAGAAATATCAATTTCTTGATTAACCCATGAGTACATGTACAAACTAGTACATATACTCATACAAAATCAGAAATAGCTCATGCACTCAATTATGCAACACACACTTTCTATATTTCTCCACGATGTCAAGTATGTTCTAAATCAAGAGAGAGATATTATAATTCATGTAATTCTCAAGAAAAAAAAAAGGGTAGAAAATGAAATATTTTTTGTCTTTTTGAAAATTTTCAATGTTTTTGGATTTGTTTTAATAAACAAAACAACCTAAGAAAATAAAACAACCAAAAACTGAATGAAAACATGTCCACAAATAATTGAAAGAATTAAATCAAGAATAAGTAAACAACACTCACCTTAGAAAATCTTTTCTCACCCATATAGCATGTCTTTAGCTTTGTAGGTGAAGAACCATGAGAAATAGAGTGTATTTGAGGGATTACACACTTCTTCTAAGAAAGACTAAAATCCTGCAATTTCCTTTCATAAGTCAACAAGCTTAAATTATTCAAAAGCATATAAAACAATTTTTTCTAGACTTGTGGCAGGAGATATATCATCACATATCCTAGACTGAAACACAGAATGTTTAAATTTCAATTTATGACAGTTAAGTCGAATGTTACCAAGAACACCACAAAAGTGACAAACAGGAGCAAATTTAGGAACATCAGTATTCCTAGAGGGATTTTTGGTCACAAGTTTTGGTTCTTGTCTCAACAAAGAACAATTTGGTTTAATGTGATCAACAACACCACAAAGGTGACAAGTAGGCACAAGAACAGATTTCTTTCTCAATCTACTAGAAAGTTTAGACATAGGTTTAGAAACTTCATCATCTACATCAGAACTTTTACATTTGTCTAACCTAGCAACATAAGCCTTTTGTTTATGATTCCTCTTAAAAGGAGGAACATAAACTTTGCCATCTTTAGGCTTAAGAGAGATAGAAACAGATCTGTCATCAATAACAGGTTTGGTACAAGACAAATTTTCAAGCTTAGCTTCAAACTTAGCTAACTATTGTTCCAAACTTTTCACCTTTTCATCTTGAGAGGAAAATTGGTTTCTCAAAAATTCAATCTTTTTATTGGATTCATCCAACCTCAAAATCAATTCATCTTTTTCAAGATTAGCCAATTTTAACTCTTCCTTGAATTTCTTAGCAATTTTCATAGATTTAAATAATTCCCTACACAGAGTTTTACAAGCATCAATAAAATAAACAGACACACTAATGTCTTTTTATTCAAATTATCACAACCAAAGGCAATAAGACACTTAAAATTATCCATGACAACAAAGATTAAGGATCAACTCTACATAAAACAACCTAATCAAAAGCTAACCCGCTCTAATACCACTTGTTGGTTTCTTTAGGCCCCTTTACACTCAGATTGTTTAATCTAATTAACTAACCAAATTGTTACTTAGGTTTATTATTCAGATCTAGGTTAAATAAAAAAAAATCATATCACTTAATGTGGAAAAGTAAAGAAGACAAGCATTTCATGACCTAGGAAAACCAATGAAACCGTTCAATTTCAAGGTAAAAAACTTAGGATGGATTTGATCTAAAGCAACAAATTCACTAAAATAGAATGAAAACTTTACAATAAAATTTTCCCTAAATTTAAAACTACCTCTTGTAGTGCTTACTCATGTGACTACACACAATTTCGAATTCACGGACTCTTCTATTTGAATTTTTTGAACACAAACACCCACATTTTTGACTTTGAGATCTCACTCAAAGGTTTATATCATCAGTAGTTATTGATCGTGTATGCAACAACTTATTCCACCAGTTCTTGAATATAGATCTTCTTTCTGATTAAAGCTTGTTGAATTAAAAGGTTACAGAACCTCATAGATGTCACAAGAATAACTCACATGACTTCTAAGAACTAGTGAAATGTATTTAAGGTTTTCCTTCTATACTAGGTAGTGTTGGACAAAAACCCTAAACATTTTCGCGAACTTTGGTCCTGAATAAAATTCTGCAAAAATTGATTCTCGATCAGTTGAGTTTCTCTCGATCGATCGATCAAGCCTTGCAAATTTTGAATTCTTCTTTCTATAGCTTAATTGTTCCTGAATCTTGGCTTGAACCAACATGAGCACTGATGCAGATTGGTTAAGGGAGAATAAATTTTTTTAATATTTTATGTTGTTTTCTTTTTTCCTAGTTGAATTAGGATTTTATTGTATTTCTTTTCCTAGTTAAATTGTTTTTCCTTTCTCAAGTAGAAGTAGGTTTAATATCTTTTCCTAAAAGGAGTAGGAGAAATTCTATTCCTATAAATACTCTTCATAGAGGGGTTGATTGTTATTGTTATGCATTGATTAATAAAAGTTTGTTAGAGATATTTTCTTTATTATTTTTCCTACTAGCCTAGTGTTATTGTGGAACTTATGTTTCGTGGAAGAATTGTAGTAATTGTGTGTTACAGATTCTGCTTCTACACGCTTACGCGGCATCAGTTGGTATCAGAGCCAGGCTAGGTTCCTACTATAGCGCAAAGAGGAGTACGTGGGGGAAAACCTGTTGCCATAGATGACGTGTATGAATGCGATGAGGTTGCACGCAATGCGCAATTAGAGGCATTCTTTCAACGAATAGAGGAGTGGTTTGATGCGCTTTCAAAGCAGCTCACCGCCTTAGCCATTGGAAGTCAACCTCAAAACTACCATCCAAATCCATGTTTTGTGGAGGAGGAGGAGGATCTTGATATCGAGCAGGAGGGCTGCGATATCAAAGAGGATGATGAATATATTGAAAGAGTTTGTCTAGTAGATTGGGATTCTCCACCAATTTATAATGACTATCCTAAAGATTTTAGTCAAGGAGAAAAGATTGAGCTTGATAAAAATAAAGTCATATACATAGGAGATAAGCTCATAACTCACATTGTTGATGAGACTTTCGACATTCAAAAACAAAATGTTATTAATCCCTTCTGGGAGGATTTTATTGAACAAGAATTGATAGAGGTCAACAAGAGGTGTGAACAAGTGATTTTAAGTAATCTTTGTCGAGGAGGAAATATGAAGTTTTTGGATGTGTGCATGGATTCTTTTTTAGTACTTGCTTCATATATCCCACCGCGGCAAAAGAAGTCAAGAATAAAAATCTGTACATCAAGATTTATTATGAGTGAGAAAATATTGATAAGTAGCATACTAATTCGTCTTGTCTTACACAGAAGAATAGGATGGAGAGGATTATTCGGGGTTCCAATTGATCGTGGAAGATTGCCACAAAACTCGAGAACAAGTTTTCCCCAACCCCGAGAGAAAGATGCAGATTGGTTAAGGGAGAATAAAATATTTTAATATTTTATGTTGTTTTTTTTTTCCTAGTTGAATTAGGATTTTAATTGTATTTCTTTTCTTAGTTAAATTGTTTTTCCTTTCTCAAGTAGAAGTAGGTTTAATATCTTTTCCTAAAATATCTTTTCCTAAAAGGAGTAGGAGAAATTCTATTCTTATAAATACTCTTCATAGAGGGGTTGATTGTTATTGTTATGCATTGATTAATAAAAGTTTGTTAGAGATGTTTTCTCTATTATTTTGCCTACTAGCCTAGTGTTCTTGTAGAACTTAGGTTTTATGGAAGAATTGTAGTAATTATGTGTTATAGATTCTGCTTCTACACGCTTACGCTGCATATCTAACACAATTCTAAGACTTAGAAAATCTTAAGCTAAACATGTTTTTGTTCTCGGTTTGCCAATTTACATAAAATTAGAACCTAAACATTTATTTCTAAATATTTAGAACCTAACAAGACTAGTTAATAATTTGCAAATAAAAAAATCATGATTATTATTTATTTATTGTTAATATCTAAGTTTATACTTTGATTAAAAAAAAAATCTAAATTTATACAAGATAGACTTCTAAATATATAAAAATAAATACTAACTCCTCTAATCTATCAATAAAATTAATCTTAATCCAAACTAATCTAACTAATCTCACTCCAAATGAATTTATTTTAATGATAAAATATATTTCTAATTAAAAATAAATTAGACACTAATATTCCTTCCCTCTAGAAAACACCATTGTCCATAAGATTCTTAACCCATATCGAATTTATTCCTCTTAAATAAGTAAGCCAGCCAACAATCCATAGACACCAAGAACTTGCGAAAGAGTTAATTCAAGGAGGTGGTGCGTCTTCACCTCTATTTACAGTTGGCTTACGTTTACGCCGCACTTGATCGAAATCTACTAATGTGATCTTTGGTACCTAGATCTGCAGGTCATCAAATCCCAGAGACACGAATGTGAAAATTCAAAGTGGGCTTAAGAGTAACATGACAGCCTTAAGAAGTTCTCCAAGTAGCACACAAACATTCTCACAAGTCTGAAACACCAAATATACACTTGGCTCTCTCTCACAAAGAATAAAGAACACCCTATTGTATTTGCTAAGTCTATTTTGTGGCTACTTCTTTCTCTAAATGTAAATTAAGAATATTCCATTAAGAATAAAGAACACCATATTCACAACTTCAACCCAACGGACCTTAAAAACCTAGCATTCAGTCTTCTGCACATAGATATTCCACCAAGTGTTCTATTAAGCCTTTCAGCTCTTCCATTTTGTTGAGACGTTCTTGGTACTGTAAAGTGCTTCTTGATGCCATACTTTTCACAAAACCTCAAAAACTCATTATTTGTGTACTAAGAGGCCGTTTGGATTGCGCATTTCAGTTTCAGTTGTTTTTGCGCATGAACAGTAAAATCACATGAAGTTACTATGCAGAGACAAAAATCACTATTCACGTACTATAGCAGCACTGTTCATGAATTAAAAAATATTAAAAATGGGTCCCACAGCACTATTCACACATTTAAAAATTATTTTGCTACAGTGTTTTCAGTTTTTAGTTTTCAGTTTCAGTAACAATAAGTTCAATCCAAACGGACCCTAAGTGTCATTATCAGTTTTAAGGCACCTAACCTTCCTTCCACTTCAATGTTACACTTTTTGAACTTCAATGTCATTATTCTTGGTTTTCCACTTCAATGTTACACTTCTTGAACTTTGCTAAGGCATCAAACTTGCTCTTCAAGAAGTAAACTCAAACTTTCCTAGAATAGTCATCAATGAAACTCATATAATACTGAGATCCATCTTTAGAGACAACCTTCGCCAGTCCCAAAATATCATAATGAAAATAATCTAGAATTCCCACTGTATTGTGTGGGGAAGTTTCGAATTGCACTTTACACCACTTTCCCAGAAGGTAGTATTTATAGAAATCTAATTTACATGACTTAACTCCAGCCAACAGATTTCTTTTCTACAATTCCCTCATACCACGCTCACCTCTATACCCTAATCACTTATACCACAAGAGTGTATCATCTTGCTCAGATTTAGTAATTGCAGTAGCTTGACCTACAATGGTGCTGCCAAAAAATCTATAGACATTACCATCTACTTTTTTTCTCTTCATCATAATTCATAACCATAGCACCCTTTGATATCTTCAATATCTCATTTTCAAATTTATAGATAAAGCCATTAGACTTATAGATAAAGCCATTTTCAAATTTGGAACATACTTACATCCTATAATGTCCTCATGACATTATCAAACATCTTAATTTTAATTGTTCTTATTCTAACAACTATGCAAATAACATTGTTTCCCATTAGAATAGAACCACAATTAACTAACCTGTAAGTGTTAAACTAGTCCCTATGAGGAGTCACATGTAACGAATATGCTTAATCCAAAACCCAAGAATTGATCAAACAGTTAGATTTGATGAAACAGAACACAAGTCTCCATCTGAATTTGCATCTAGTACCACTACATTAGTAGATCTTAAGGACCCTTCCTTGTCTTTATCATTTTCTCTTTTCCACTCTAAACAATTTCGTCGTATAGTCCTTTCTTTTTGCATTTATATCACTTCACTATCTTACTCTTGGATTAGAAT
Organism: Quercus lobata; assembly: GCF_001633185.2. Classification (NCBI taxonomy): domain Eukaryota; kingdom Viridiplantae; phylum Streptophyta; class Magnoliopsida; order Fagales; family Fagaceae; genus Quercus; species Quercus lobata. The sequence goes on from NC_044913.1 coordinate 29,022,537, forward strand.
ATACTATGTCCCTTGGTAGAACCATTATTCTTGTCTTTCTCCCTTCCATAATCTTGATTACCCTTTACCATGAGCCTTTCACTAGAACTCTTACCCGAATTTTGTTTACAATGGTAGTGATCCTTGTGGAAGACCGCGCCCCCCAGACTGTTTTATAGAGTGTTGGGCCAAACCCATGTGAATGGGTGGAGTCGTGTTATTGTCTCTCAAAATGGAGGTTCGACTAGTTATATTTTTCCCTTTAAATTAAGGGTTTTACAATGAAGTCACCACTTATTTAATTATTGGAATAAACAAGAAAACCAAACTGAAAAATTCCTCATTTTATTTATTTGAAATTGAATTTACATTGATCATAGGAAATTACATGGCTTTGGTCCTAGATACAATCTAAGATAAAGTACATGGCTTTGTTTCCTAGCTACAATCTAAAAATCGAAAATTACATGGATAAGCATTTGATCTACTAACCCTTGATTTAAGTTCGGAGACTATGTTACAAGGTGGGAAGGTGTTAGGCACCCACCTTGCCCGGTGAAACCGATCTTTTAGATTATGGTGGCCAACATTCATATCACATCATCTAATATGTTATCAATCAATTTGCATGTTGAATTTAAAACGTGTGCATGTGATAAACCCTAATTCAATTTATTAAGCATTTCATTTGGATTGAAAAATAAAATCTAGAGTATATGTGTGGATAGTGATATCCTAGATTCAAGAATTTAAAAGAATTCTTAAACAAACATATTTTTCATGTTTTTTATGTGGATTTAAGATCGAAATTAGTGTGATGTATGAACATGTGATGAATAACTAAGAACATGTGAAGAACATATAAGAACAATTAAGAACATTCAAACATATTCAAAGGAATTTAAATGATTATTATCATGCTTTAATCTTAAACTCTCATCATGGCAACACAAAAAACAATTAGGGAAAATGATTATATCTTCATGCAAGATCCATATGGTGGAAGAGAAGACTCTTGAGGGAGGTCCTAAGGGCGGAGGAAAAGAAGAGTTAGGAGAGGAAGAGTGAGTCTCACTCAATACCTTGAGTCTCAAGAAGACCAAGATATGACAAGACTACTTAACTTCCTAGAACTCAAGAGAAGAGAAGAGAGGAGATTTTTTTTTTGTGTCTTTGGAATGAAGGAGAGGGAGGGTTTATATAGTAGTGGTGAAGGAAATATGAATGGAAGGCTATTTAATGAGGGTTGACCTCATTTTAGCCTTGGGGAAAATCTGGTGCATTAAATGGAGAGATTGGTGGGATTGAGGAGCAAGCTAAAATTCGGTTTTCCCGTAACTACTGTAATAACCTGTAGAGTCAACTTCAAAAAATTATATCTGACTCAATTCTGATCGGAATTGTCTCATTCTTGTGCTCAAATTGAAGCCCCAGATGTCTAGTTTCTGGGAACATTAACCTCATTCACAGATTCAAAGTATTCTGAGAGCTATCGATGAAATGGTGAGCAGAGGTCATTTGTTAGAAAATGGTTTCAACACAATTAACATTAATAGGTCCCAAATTAGCTCCCAATTAACATTAAATGGCTTCAATCACTCCCGTTTATGACTTAATTGGTTCCAAATTTACTCTAACTAGTCGCTAACCTGTGCGATGCACGGGAAAGCTACCAATTTTTTCCAAATGATGTGACATTAGCTATTGGAATTCAACATCGATTCTCTGGTAGCACATTCTTATTTTTCGATTTCATTTATTTGAAGTCTTCCACTAAATATTTAATGCATTCATTATATTTAAAAAACGTTGAAGTTTAGATATTGTTTTTCAATTCCTCTTGATTTTAAAGACACAACTATTGAATCTCAACAACATACCAATGCAAATATTAATTACTTAAAATTCAAAATAAATTATTTAAACATGATAAGTTACAATTCAAATTGAGTCTCATGAAGTTTTTAAATGTAAAGTGAATACTACAATATTTAGAAATTAAATGTATATAGACAAACAGTTAACACTATACTAAAAGAAATCCTCAAATAACTAAATATAAGAGTTTAATTCCTCTATGTTTCAATTTAAAACCAAATTGTGCATAAAAGCAAAAATATTTCCTTTGTTCCAATACGTCTTTAGTATCAAAATCACAAATTCTTTAAAACCAAATTGTGTATAAAAGCAAAAAAAAATTCCTTTGTTCCAATACGTCTTTAGTATCAAAATCACAAATTCATTAAAACCAAATTGTGTATAGAAAATCTTAGAGATTGAAAGACAACTTTAAAGTGTTTTTTGTATCTTCTTCCTTTGTTGCTTTGTAGTAGTCCCTAAATATGCTCTTTTGTTTTCCTTGAGTACAGATGTTGGTGTGAGTTGCACATTGGCTTGAACATCAAGTTTTTGAAATTTTGTACAATCACCATCTTCTTCAATTGATAAGTTGTTGCTACATTCATTTGAAGTATCACTGATGTAAACCTGGCAATAGAACAGGTTGAGGAATGTATTACAACATATACATCTTAAATATCATATTTGTAATTTTGCTAAATTAAATAATATTTACTTCTGTCATTTTATCAAGCTGAATTGCTTTGTTAGTTTCTTCAAAAGAGTCAAAAAGTTTCTTGACAGTGTAGAATTCCCATCCATAGTTGAGATTATAGTTATTTAGTTGTATTTGGAAAACAAATTATTTTCCTTTCAAATTTTCTATTTGCATAGGAAGGATGACTTCATCGTGCTCCTAACAAAAGTAACATTTTTCAAATTGTACGCTGAAGTAAAGTTTAGTAAATATTAAATACTAATTTTATCTTTGACTTTCTCACCTCTAAAGATTTATTCAAAAGGTCTTTGGCTGATATGTTGAGTAATTTTTCTGCTTCTGAATCAAATAAAATGAATGTGGCCATTCCTGAGCTATCTTTAACCTTTAATTGAATTCTATACCTGATAAAAGAAATGACATATATAATGTTAATATCATATTATTTGTTGTGCATTTTAATATAAAAAGTAAACATTTTCATTTTGTGTACCTTGGGATTGGGAAGCATGCCTTTTTGTTGCAATTGTCGCACCATAAAAATTCATCTTTTGACTTTACCTTTTTACGACATACTTTGCAAGAGATAAAGTACCAACCAGAACGATCTATGTCAATGTTTATAATCTTTCCTTGACAGGTAAAGATCGTTTCCTAGAAATTGAATTTAATATCAATCAATTTATAATTTTATAGTTAAATTTTGTAAAAGCAAGTCTAAAGTACATAAAGCAATGTTAAGGACACAATGTTATTGTTGAAGGTATATTTTTTTCTTACCTCATTATCAGAGTCCCACATAACTTTTTTGATTTCACTTATGGTTCTTCTGTTGATGTTCATCTCTTCTTCAATTGATACTTGTGGTTTGAATTTCTTGGGCATTTGTACTATTGGTTGGTTATTTTCCACCAGCCTATTATATTACATAAAGATATTAGACATAGTATTTTAGAGACTATAAATATATTAAAAATGTGAATCCAAAACAAAGCACTTACTGATCTTTGAATTCAGCAGTCTCAGGAATGTCCAAATCAATATAAACTCTTGTTCCACTTGTTGACGATAAGTTATACTCTCCTGGAATGCATAGGATTCATTAGGAAAAAAAGTACATTGAAGTTTCAATGAAATGATTACTGTAATCAGTGAGAGGTCTAGATTAGAGGGCATAGTATCTTGTAGACATGTACAATACAGAGGTAAATAATCCAACTTTGCTATGGTAGATATAGATGCTAAAGATAATGACACTTGAGAAAATGTTTGTCACATTTTGAAAACCAAAGGACCCTAAAAACCATGCTCTTGAAACGGATTAAAAAAAAAGAAAAGAAAAGTATTTTTCAACAATGAAAAATGTAAAGGGAGGGAATGAATCCCCCAACAGTAAGTGATGAATATCTTTTTAATTCTTATACATTGAAATGATTTTTCTCTGCTCAATAATTTAGAGACATAATTATCTTGATTCGTTGGATGCTTACATAATAATTTAGCCAAAATACTTTGTATTTCAAATAATTGGATGATTTCTTATGTAGTTCAGAAGATGGTTATAAAGAGAATTAGAAAAGAGAAATGAACTTGCCTTTAAAAGTCTTGACAGTCAAACATGTAGCAATTATGATAAAAGGGCCTGGATTTTCAGTAAAGAAGCTCTCCTCAACTTCATTTGCAACTGATCCCCAAAGTGTAAGCTTTATTTCATTTCCTCTGTCAAAAATTTCCAATGTTATAGTGTAAGTTCATATAATATAAGTGCATGTATTGGTTTATCAAAAATAAATAAATAAATAAAAAGTGCATGTATTGAAAATAATTTCTTTTTTTTAAAAAAAAAAAAAGACATACTCTATAGTCATGACATTTATGTTTCTCATCGAGACATTTGATCCTTTGATGCAAGGTTGCTCAATCGGTGCAAGACCAATCACATTTGCAATGATATCTAGGCATTAGAAAGATGTGGATGTAATTATTTTCATATATAACAATAATATAATGCATAATTATTAATAAATTGGACATGTTTATTAACGCGTTCATGTATTTTATTGTAGTCAACAAATTCGAATTTATGACGCGGTATATCAACATCAACCTCCTTTATTTCCTTAATGCTAGTTTTCAATGTGAACATGATCTTGATGTCATTGTCTACTAGTCTATACAATGCATTGCCATCAACCACTTGAAAATAAGAGAGTTCATAAAATTTTCCTTCTTGCAGAAGAGGCTTGAACTTTTTAGCAATATTATTTCGAATGATTGCATGTATTGAATTATTCTGCAAGTAAAGTGCATCAGTTTTATATAGATAGAGTTCATAGTATATATAATGATCAAACAATATTAAAAGCTATAGAAGAAAAACAAACCTGCTCATCGATTAAAATCATATCTAAACTAATAATATCATTATTTTTTGAGTTGATTGCATTCCACATCCTTGATATTTTGATCTTGACTTTCCAATTTTCTTTGTGTTTGTCTATACAAAGCTGATTAAGGAGAGAATATTGCATCATCTTGGATCCCTACCTGTATAGATTAATAAATTTGAAAGTTAAATTCTATCTTTCATTTAGATACTTCATAGAATAAAACAAAACAAAGTAATATAATAAAGACACCAAAAAGTAATTAGCTTGTTAAAGATAGAAAATAGTAATTAGCTTGTATTCAATTATGTTATAGACATGAAATTTAACAAAACAATAAGCATATACAAAGTGCCTAAATCAATTTAGAGGAGATAAACAGGAAAAAAAAAAAAATATATATATATATATATATATAAATTGATGTTACCTTTATTAGTTGGTTTCTTGAGTCAAAGATTGGTAAAAACTTCTTTATACACAATATTTTTTGTTACAGACTTTTTTTCAGTCTCATCATTAATGATGAGGAATTTTAGGCCATTTCTGCTTGTAACTCTAGACACTGCAACGTACAATTGCCCATGACTAAAAACAGGTTTTGGCAAATACACTCCAACATGTTTCAATGATTGTCCTTGGCTTTTATTTATAGTCATTGCAAAGCACACTGAAATTGAAAATTGTCGTCTCTTTAAAATGAATGGCCATTTTGAATCACTTGGAGATAATGTTATTCTTGGAATGAACACACGTTTGCCTATATTAGTGCCAGTTATGATTTCTGCTTCTATCACCCATGTAGCCAATCTTGTTATAATGAGTCTTGTTCCATTACAAAGACCTTCATTCTGATTCAAGTTTCTAAGCAACATTACAGGCAAACCTATTTTTAATGTCAGTTTATGGTTTGGCAATCCTGGAAATCTCAACATGTTCAAAAATTAAACAGTATACAGGAGATCTTGGTCAGGAACATTTGAAGAAGCCTTGCATATAGAATCTGAACTTAGATATTCATGAACTTCTCCATTTAAGGATGACACAATATAGTCATTTAGTTCTTCTACAACTTCATTTGTAGGGGCAAGAATTGCTCTATCCTATAGGTAACTTGGATCTGTGTATTTATTTTCCAAACCTGGATGTGTTGTCAATAATATCTTGCATTGGATTCTCTGAAGGTTGGATAATCAAATCACTTGGAATTGAAATGTTGTAATCCCCATCTCCTTCTCCCAATTCACCATTACCTATTTTAAGAATCCACTCACTAAAGTCCTTTATAGATGATGTTTCTATTCCGCTCATACTGTTCTGTAGAAGCCTCATATTTGTTTGGAGTTTAAAGACATTACAATCATTCCATAGATATGACTTGCTAATTGAGGATTGGACTATATCTTCTCATCTTCCCTTTCTCACAACTGGAAGTATTTGTTGAAAATCACCCCCTAGAACTACAACTTTACCACCAAAAGGTTTTTCAGCATTTTGAGGATCTTCAATTTGTAGTATATCTCGTAACGTGCAGTTAACAGCTTCAAAACAATTCCTATGTGCCATCGGTGCTTCATCCCAAAGTATAATACTTGTTTTTAAGAGAAGTTTCGCTGCTTGTGTTCTTTGCTTTATGTCACAGGTAGAGTCATCATTTACATTAATTGGGATATGAAATCTTGAGTGAGCAGTCCTTCCACCAGGAAGCAACAATGCAGCAATTCTTGAAGATGCAACAGCAAAAGCAATTTTGGCTTTTGATCTTATATCAGACAAGATGGTTCTATAAAGATACGTTTTACCCGTTCCACCATGTCCATAGACAAAAAACATTCCCCCTCTTTCAGTAGCAACAACTTCCATTATAGAATTGTAGATTATTCTCTGTTCATTGTTTAGGCCAGAAATTAGAATCTCATGTTCTCTTTTCAAACTTGATACATCATACGACATTTCTTCTTGAATAAGTCTATTCCCATTCTGAATAAGATCCATATTTGGTTGGGGCATTTGTGGATAATCTCTAAGTGATCTTCCATATTGTTGGAGGATTTGTTTGATTTCATACAATCCATAATTTCTCAATTGGTCATCTGATAAAATTAGTTCTTGGAATTGGAGGATACGCCTTTGCCTATTTAGTATATCTTCTGTAATCAGTTTCCAGTTGGATTCCCAAAGACTTAATGGATTAGCTACCTCACAGAACAATAGCATTGTAACAAATAGTTGACGCAATTGTTGCCCACTGGCCCAACTCGAAGCTTCAATTAGGGAATCATGCCATTCTTTGTCATCATCAAGAAGTCCAAGTGCATAACAGGATTCCTTATAAGTTGGATAAGTAACATCGTTTATAGTCCTTAATTCTTTAAAGTTTCTTGGACCTTTGACAATGTTAAGCAACATTCTCAAATAAAACCTTTCACCACTTGAAGGATGTGCGTAATACACTCTTCCAATACAATATTTAGATTTCCTTCTTTGCCATTGCTTATCATTACTATGCCATACCCATTTTGTAGGAAATTCAGCATAAGTCAACTCTCGAGCATCTTCAAAAGCCTCATTTGTTTTCATCCATTCTGTAAACTTTGTTTCTTCCATACCAGGTATATTTAAAACATTATCCAAGCTTGTATTTTCCGGATAAATGATGGGATGTTCGTCTTCCAAATGAAAATTTAATCTTTCAACAGGTGGATATCGAAATTGAATTGGAAATTCAAATATTCTCCAACATGATTCAAAAGCTGAAATATATCTACAATCCAAGTATGCTTTTGTCTCATCAACAACAATTTCGGTCTCTTGTCCATCACTCCCAATATTTGGCAAATTCTCTTCTATAACAACTGTTGCTCTATCTGATCCCTTGTTTATATATTTAAACAAATATTTGATCAATCGAGATCTATTACACCATTCTACATTCAAATGGGATTGGTACTTCACCAAAAGATCTACATTATAAGGTACAACATATCGGTTATCCAAAAGAATTCTGTTCTTCTCTATTGTTTTTCCATCATTTCTCCTTCTATATATTGGAAAGCCTTCTTCATCAATTGTTGTTTCTTCATAAAATCTTTTCAGAAAATGTTTTGTACATTTACCATTCATCATGAACGGTGATTTCGGATTTGCAGATCCACATGGCCCATGCATCATAAATTTTTTTACAGCTTCATTAGCAACAGGATCCTTATCTGGATCTGGTATCTCAGCCATAATGATACCATCAATGTCTGTTGGACTTGGACACTTATCCTTTGGATCCAAGAATAGAAGAATATGTGCATGAGGGAGTCCTCTTTTTTGGAATTCAATTGTATACACAATAACAATAACTCTTCCAAAATGAGATTTATGCCTCAAATCATGTAATAGTTCATCTAATTTTATCTTAAAAACCCTTGCTACAATATTTGGCCGATCCTCATGTTTCAGGCCTTCTATAAATTCTAAGGAATGATTAATTTCTGGCCATTTTGGATTGCAAGTAAATGTAAGAAATAAATCTGGGTAACCTGCCCATCTACATATCGCCATTGCATCTTGATAATTTTGAACCATGTACCTTGGACTTCCAGTAAATGAGGATGGTAGGACTATTCGTTTGCCTACAGTAATGGGATCTGTATCACCACGAAGAACGGCATCTTTCAAACCATAGTACAGCTCTGACCTCAATTTTTTTTGATTGAATCTAACCCATTGTAGTCTTTCTTCTTCGATGAAATTGTATGCATCCACTATAAATTGTTGAAAAAGCCTCCTACCAAGCAACAATGTCTTGCCCTCATGAAAGCGTTGTTGAAGCCTATAAGCATAGTATTCTCTCATTGTTATTGATTCCCTTTTTCTAGAATTGCTCCCATTCAAATTCCTATAAGGTATACCAAGCATATACCCATCCTCACCATACGGAAAAAGTAATGGATATTGCAATGCCATAAAGCTTGGATGAGTTCCATTTATACGTTGCTATCCTAAACTTCGATTCTCAACAATAATAGCTCTATCAGAACTTTCAATATTAAAATCTCCAACAATAAGAGCAGCTATCTCAGACGTTACAAGTAAGTCATATTGCCTTTCACCAGAATTGCGACTTCGTATTAAACGAATTCTGACATTATGTATATTTGATTCATCAAATCTGTCCCTAACCATTCTAAAACATTTAACCAATTGGTTGCACTGGTCTAACATTTCCATCAACCCGGTAACAATATCTGGATCCACATAATTTCTATCATCTTCACATATAACTGCATCAATTCTATTTTTAACTTCATTATCAGTTTCATAAATATAAAGCTGTGCATACTTAGGTTTTTGGCCATGGACAGGAAGAAGTGATCCAATTCTATGATGAGTTTGACCATTTACACGAAACACATATGGACCAGAACCATTATTCACTAATCTATCAACATTACCCCCCAAAGAAGTGAAAGCAAAGAGAGAGTTGTAGATTCTTATCCCTAGTTGAAAGTTTATTGATCTCTTATCACTATTAATATTGAGTAAGTTTCCAAGAAAGGGTGGAGGTTCTTTCAATAGAGGGAGTTCAACTCTTCCTTCAGAACAGCACAAACTAAACTTCGGTTTTGTAGGCGTTTTTGACTTTACAGTTCTCTCTTCATACCAAAGTTGAGCTCCACAATGTTCACATACTATTGTTGGAGGTCCTAAATCCAATGGTTCCGTAAATTTTCCTATGACAACAAAAACAAAAATTCACTTTTTCTTCCTAATTTTATAACTTTTTTGGGAGAACTAAAAAATGTAACACTTACGTTGTTTTCTGCTTTCATCATTAATGCTATATTGTTTACGTCGAATACTCCTTTCAAATGGCTCGTTATCTCTTGTTCTTGTTTGGCCTAGGTTACATACTAATTATGAGTTTTTTAAAGAAAAATATTTTTTTAATATGTCAATATCGTACCCCTTCTATTTCTCTTTTCAGATAAAATTAATCTTCGTCTCAATCTTGCATCGAAAGCAGAGTCCATGCTTGGGGAATAAACTAAAAGCAAAACATTCACAAAATTTTAATTCATAAATATAACTATATAGCAAAAACATATATTACAAATTAACAGTTGGATGTTATAGAAAGGTGAAAAATTGAAGAAAAATATAGCATTCACATACTAACTTCAGAATTAAAAAAACATAAAGATATGATTATTTGATAAAATTTTCAAATTCTCTCTACAAACATATTACCAATAAATATACAATAAACAGTACAAAATAAAAGAAAGAATGGTAAATACCTGACTTTCCCAGTCTTGTAGTTGTATTACCAAATAAGCCAGATATCAAAATGCTAAATCCCTACCTGCAAAACCAATAGAAGACAATGATAAAAGCAGATTTAAAACAGCAACCATATGAACACTTTTTAGGAATTCTATCAAACTCTTGTGAGAAGCCAATAACCAAAACATATGTACAGCCAACAAATATCATTATTATGTACACATATATACAGCCAACAAAAAAAAAAAAACTCTTGACACACACAATGATACTATTTGATTTTTTTTAATTAAAAAAATAAGGATTGGTATTTGGTACTACTTGGGGTTTTTTTTTTTTTTTTTTTTTTTTTTTTTTTTTTTTGTTGCACAAAAAAAGATCAATTGCTATACCGGTGTATTTTTATGCTTAAAAAAATAACAAAGGACAAAGTCTAAGAGATTAAAAATAGACAATAAAGAAACTTTGACTTGAGACTATTATAGATTCAAAAGTAAAATGAAAATAGAACATTGGATGATGAATGTCTGGTTCTTCTTCATCACAAATGCAAATTACTTACAAATAGAAAAAAAAAAATCCAAATTTGTGAACAGAACACTACAATATACTATGATATTAAAACTCCAAGCATAAAAGCAGATTTAAACACAATGTAAAGAAAAAAGAAAAGAAAAAAGACGTATAATTTAGTATGAACAATGTAATGAATAACTAACCCTAACGTACTCCACACCAATTTCACTAAGATTATCAGGAAGCAAACTGATAACTCCACCTCGCTCAGTTTCCACTAAACAAATTCAAACCCGTAGCTTAGTTTCCACACAAAAACAATTCAAATTGATCAATAGCTCAGTTTCCACACAAAAACATATATTCAAATTGATTATCTAAGTGTGTGCACAAAAACTACAATTCAATCAACTCTAGAATACAAAATAGGCTGGGGTAAAAAATAAATCATAGCTCAGTTTCCACACAAAAACAATTCAAAATTGACCAATAGCTCAGTTTCCACACACAAAAACATATAACTAAAATTCAAAAAACACAAAAACAATTCAAAATTGACCAATAGCTCAATTTCCACACACAAAAACATATAACTAAAATTCAAAAAACACAAAAACAATTCAAATTGACCAATAGCTTAGTTTCCATACAAAAACATATAATCACATATATTCAAATTGGTTAAAAATAGACAATAAAGAAACTTTGACTTGAGACTATTATAGATTTAAAAGTAAAATGAAAATAGAACATTGGATCATGAATGTTTGGTTCTTCTTCATCACAAAAAAAAAAAAAAAAAAACTCTCACCACACACATACACAAATTAATACAATAAGCAATATTCTACCACCCCATTACACTGTAGACATATATAGCAACATCTTCATCACAAACACAAAATGAAAAGAAGAAAAAATCCATTGCACCATGAATGTCTGGTTCTTCTTCATCACAAATACAATTTAAAAGTAATATGAAAATATAACATTGGATCATGGACACAATTTAAACCGCATATTTGAGCTTGATCAAAATTCTTGGATACATGGAGGTTAGAGTAAGTATAATATTCAGAATAAAAACGTGTAAAAAAGGTTGTTAGGCACTGGTTTGACAAATTGAAAAAAAAAAAATGCAGCAGATATACTATGCTCAAGCTGAAACAAAAGTGCATAGGGAAATAATTTTTTTTGTTTATTGCTGATTCAGCAGATAACTTATTGAAACAATTTCCTCAATCACCCTCTTAATTGAAATATTGCATTAATGAATGCTAGAGATATATAAATGTTTAAGTTTTGTGCATATTTCAATAAAGTTTCTCTCAAGGCAAGTTTAGAATAAAAACGTGTAAAAAAGGTTGTTGGGCATTGGTTTGACAGATTGAAAAAAAAAATGTAGCAGATATACTATGCTCAAGCTGAAACAAAAGTGCACAGGGAAATAATTTTTTTTGTTTATTGCTGATTCAGCAAATAACTCATTGAAACAATTTCCTCAATCACTCTCTTAATTGAAATATTGCATTAATGAATGCTAGAGATAATAAACGTGTAAGTGTGTGCACAAAAACTACAATTCAATCAACTCTAGAATACAAAATAGGCTGGGGTAAAAAATAAATCATAGCTCAATTTCCACACAAAAACAATTCAAAATTGACCAATAGCTCAATTCCACACACAAAAACATATAACTAAAATTCAAAAAACACAAAAACAAATAGCTCAATTTCCATACAAAAACATAAACATATAACTAAAATTCAAAAAAAAAAGTTAAGAAATCCACACTAAAATAGTAGCTCAGTTTCCACAAAAAACAAATAGCATACCTTTAACTCTGATTCGAATGAAGGAAAAGAATGAAGAGAAAGGCAATAGCAATAAACCTAGAAATTGAATAGCCGTAGAAAAAAAAAAAGCATTGTGAAAGGTTTATATATATAGTTATAGAGTCCTAATCTATATAGAGTTCAAATTCAAAAAATAAAAAAAAATTATATATATTATAGGTTTATAAGATAATACCTGTGGGCCGGTCTCGACGGGCTGGGTCGGTTGCATTGCTAATCGACATAGTTGTTAGGCCATGGGCTGGGGAAGAGTGGAAACTGAGCAAAGTGGATATGGGTATGGTGGGATCTGTGGCCATGGGCTTGCCGTGGAAAGGAAGAAGCAGAGGATCGGTCTGTTGGGTCGGATCGGTATCGGGTTGTTGGGTCTTGCCGTGGAAAGGGAGAGGTAGAGGATCGTTTGTGGCAAATCGATGGATCGGTGCTCTGAAGAAGGTGTCGTTGGGTCTTGCCATGAAAAGGAAGAGGCAGAGGATCGGTCTGTTGGGTCAGATCGGGGAAGAGGCAGAGGATCGGTCTGTTGGGTCTTGCCATGGAAAGGAAATGGCAGAGAATCGGCCTATTGGGTGTTGCCGTTGAAAGGAAGAGGCAGAGAATTGAACTGTTGGGTCTTGCCGTGGAAAGGGAGAGGCAGAGGATCGATCTATTGGGTCGGATCGGTCTGTTGGGTCTTGCTGTGGAAAGGAAAAGGCAGAGAATAGGCATGTTGGGTCTTGCCGTGGAAAGGGAATTGTCATCGCATGGATCTCATAGAGGAGGAGCTGGAAGGAAGGTAATGGCAGAGTATTCGTGTGGGAAGAACGTAATGGCAGAGCGTCAAAAGAGAAGGCAGTCAGGTAGTGTTTTATTTTCGTGTGGGAGGAAGGTAATGGCAGTCGGGTAGTGTTTTATTATTATTATTATTATTATTATTATTATTATTATTATTATTATTATTATTTTAATGTTGTACTGACGTGGAAAAATGTGGAAGCTTCAAAAGCTTCGGTTTTATATATATATATATATATATATAGATTAAAAGATAATTTCACAAATTATTCATTGAATAATTAATATTTAACTATCTAATTAATTAGGTGTATGCAACATCACCATAAAATGTAGTCTTAACCAATCAAATTATGACATATCATTGATCTCAAATTTATTACACTTATAACCAATTGAAATCAATTGTTCATAATCACATATAGTCGGACTCAATTTGTGATAGTGCTTCTCAGGCATTAAAATTTGATTTGATGATAACTTTCAATTTGTTAGTCCGATTAGGGCTTATGACCAGCCGATTTAATCGTTACAACATCAAGATCATTTTGGTGAAATGAGATTAAGGATCTAATGGCCAGAATCAAGATGCATATTTCTAAGGCAAAATTACCCTTTTACCCTGCAGGTGAGGTTAAATGCGGGTTGCAAAATGAGGTGTCAACAATCCTTCAAGAGTTCTGAGATCTCTTTAAATTTCAAAGTCTCCTTCCCTTAACATAGAATTGTAACCAAATGTTCGTAGGAAGCCAGGACTGAGGTCAAAAGCATTATCGCATTATCTTCATCATTGAATTTTATATTGATCCTCAACATGTCACTGATAAGTTGGTTGAACGTATTGATGTGCTGGGCCAAATCCGCACACTCTACCATCTTAAGCCCATAAAGTTTCTGCTTAAGATTCAATTTATTTGTGAGGGACTTGGACATATATCGGCTCTTTAACTTGAATGATATAGTAGCAGTTGACACCTCATCCATGACATCGTACATAAGCTCATTTGCCGGACATAGTCGCATTGTACTCACCATCTTCATCTCGAGTTCTTCCCACTCATCATTGGTCATCTTCTCTAGTTTCTTTTTTTTCCATACAAAGCCTTCACCAAGCTTTGTTGTACCAACATTTCTTTCACCATTCTTTGCCATAACCCGAAGTTACCAATCTCAATTACATCTACCTTGGAAATAGAAGCATCAACCTCCATTAGATTAACCAACCTAGAGCTTTGATACCAATTTTTGTGAAAATAAACCCATTTACGTAAGATTAGATAAGAGAGAAGAAAAATAGACACATCAAACTTATCTACATCTACCTTGGCAATAGAAGCATTAACCTTTACTAAATCAACCAACCTAGTCTCTGATATCAATTTTTGTGTGAAAATAAACTCACATAAGATTAAAGAAGGGAGAAGAAAAATAGACATATGGAATTTACGTGGTTTGGGAATTTGCCTACATCCACAAGAAGTAACAGAGAAAGTTCCATTATAAAATAAAGAGATTACAATAGTAGCATGCAAACACTCTCACAGGACCTAAACTCCAAATACACCCTCAACTCTCTCACACGAGAAATAAAGAACACCCTATTGTATTTACTAAGACTATTGTACGTGACTAACTCCAACAACTTGATTGATTGTTGTTGGCTACAAAGTTCTTCACTTCATTAACAATGAAGATCAGGAAGCACTTGGTTACAAAGTCCTAAGGCGCACAAACGCAATAGCTTCTTATAGAGAATATATGCTCTTGGTCTTTGTTTTTGTGTATGACAGCTTTCAAAATAAGCCTTATATATAACTAGGGTTGTGAGAAAAGAAACCATAATCAAACAATTCATCATGGGCCGAATTTCGGATTTGGAAATTCTGAAATCTTAATTCTCGATAGATTGAGCTTATGTTGAGATTGTGTCAAGTTTTTTCATTAGTCCTCGATAACAACTATCTGTCGAGCTTTAATGAAACAACTTTTCTTCACTTGTTTCTTAGATCAATCTTCATGTCTTTAATACTATCACTTGATATGTTTGAACAACATACTTCTTGATATATTAAACCCAACTTAGATCTACCCAAGTACAAATAAAATGCGTTTTGTCAATAGATTAGTCTAATTACATAGAAAAATATGACCCTAACATGAATGTTATACTTAATATATAAGTAGGTCGAAATGGGTTGTGTTACATTTGTGTCAACCCAACACGACCTGTTTATTAAGTGTGTCAACTAGGTTTGGTTGCATCAACCCACTTCATTACCAAGTAAGGTTAGAGTTGAAGGGCCATGACACGATTTGTTAATGGGCCAAATTCGGATTAAGACATTTAATTGAATATCCCTACCTTAACATGACACGAATCTAACACACTAACCCGAATTGACACATAGAATTGACATGGGCTCTGGGAATTAAAGTTAGCTTGTGTTGTAAATGAATAAGGTCTTGCAATTTACCCTATTTTGATGGATTCAATGGAATAAAGTGCTCATTCATCTTAAAATTTTAAAAATAATTTTAATAATAACACTGCCGTAGTAATGAAAACACCATAGCAATAAAGTCATACATAAAGAATAAGGCTAGTGAATGATTTGGCACTACAAATATTACATTCGCTTCACAGCTGATTATACAATGGGTATGATTCAAAAATACTTGTGAAGGAAATTAATTTACCCTCCCTAATTAACCACCACAAAACAAGCTCACAAAAAAAATTGCTTACAAGCATTATTTGAAGAGAAATTTTTTTCATTAGTACTTGTTCTATACAATTAGATGAGCAATAATGTTTGTTAGTATTAGCTTTGATATAAACCATGTTAAATATGTTTGAATAGATGCGGAAGAAGAAAGTATAAAATAAGGACATAAGAGCATAAGGATTACATGGTTTAGCCTGATAGTACATGTTCATAGAGGAAACTCATAAGTGTTATATCTTTATTATATGAGAGTGTAATACAAATCATCTATTACAATGAACCTAGCATGGGTATATATAGTAGGCTAAACCTTACACTAACCATACACTAACTATGGTTAATAATTTTTTACTACAAGTAGGAGACTTAGTTTGCATATAAAGTAAGATTGGGCTAATATATCTCTAACAATGTCAAAGAATACAATATCTTATCTGAGGTTGAGAAAACATAACAAAATAAAGGGTGGAAAAATGTTTGTATTCTAACAATTTCTTCCACAAAATTCTGAATTGTCCTATTTCATTTTCTTCAAAATACAAAAAACCTTTCAACTCCTCCAATCATCAATTCAAACATGACTAATTTTCCATTTCATTTCCTTCAAATACAATAATATTCCTTGTAACTTTCACAACAATAATCAATCCAAGCCTGAGTAATCTTCTATGTTGAATACTTTTCAAAAATCTTCCAATATCAAACCGTTTTTGTTCGAGATTTAATTGTCTAAAACCATTTGAGTTAGAATCCTGCACAATTAGAAAGACATTTTCAATTATTATTGACAAATTAATAACCAATGATACAAATAAACAAACAAAATTAATGAAAAAAGGGAAAAAATTAAGAATAAATATCGGAAGTAATATATTTGGAATTTTGGACACATAGTAAAAATAACGGGTGGATATATACCAAGGTAAGCACTACATACGTAGGACTAATTCAACAATCCACTTATCTATACACCATTAGATATACAATGAGTCCTTGACAAGTCATGCTTAGTTGCAATGGTGGTGTTTGGACAACCACTTCAACCAGTCCGACAAAGCAAAAATAATGAGATGATTTGTATGGAGTCATCCTTTTTTTTTTTCTCCCTTTTTTTAAATTTTTTTTTTTTAGTTTTAAACAATGTTTTAGGATTTTAGCCCTAAACAACCATTAAAGATCCATTATTTTCTAACTTAAAACCCTTAAACATGAAGAACCTCTTGTTGGGGAAAGTTTTGGGACAAAGGCTGAAATTGTAAAATAAGCCCAAAACTCTCCTTTGGTTTGCTAGATTTGTTTGTTAGTGGAGAGTCAAACCTAAAATTTACAACGTATAGCAAAATAAAGGCTATGGTGCTTTGTGGAAAGAGAAATCCAAATAAATTGAAATATAAGAAAGTGCAAACAACAAAAGCCACTGAATGTTTGGTTGTTAAGAAACAACATATTCATAAAATAAGTGTAACTAAAATGCGATAGTTAAGAAAGATAAGTGGAAATAGACATAAGGATAGGATTTGAAATGAAAAAAAATCCACTTAAAGATAGAGGTTACTTCTATTGATGAAAATATGAGAGAGTATCACTTAATATGGTTTGGTTATGTTCAGAGGAAAGTGACTAATTCACCAGTAAGAAAAAGTGAGTTGATTCAAGTTGAAGAAAAGGAAAATAGTAGAGGAAGACAATAAATAACATTAGTAGAAGTAGTTAAAAATGACATCAATTAAAGAAGTGCCAGAGAATATTACTTCGAATAAAATATAATGGAGGAAGAGAATACATGTATCTGAATCTAACTTATCAGTTGAGGATCCATAGTCACCACAAACAACATGAGGCTTTTCAACATGTTTTCATCTACGGTCACTAAAAACTGTTGATAGAAACCTTAATTTTCTACAGTTATATGCAATTGTGGAGTAAAATCAAGACCATTAGCATATTTATTTTCACGGTTGACATAACTGTTGAAAAAAAAACCGATTTTTCTTCAGGTTTCAGCACCATGTAAAAAAGGGGATCAAAAAAATTATATAGATAAAAAGTTTTTATCAACAGTCGTTTACCACCATTGAAAATAAGTAACACCATATTATATATAAGCTACAGTATCTCACAAGCCAAAATATGTTACATGCTCTCTTTCTTGCTCTCGCTCTCTTGTACCTCACATCAGAAACCCAATCGACTTGGTGGTCGCATTTTCTCACGGGTTCTCTCTCTCTCTCTCTCTCTCTCTCTCTCTCTCTCTGCATTCCTTATTTAGTTGCTGCTGAGAAACTTTCTATTTCTCTATTATTTTCTCAGCAACCAAACGAAGTTCTTGGCTTCAGTTGATTTCTCTTTACTTTAGATTCACCATGCTGGTACTATTATGTCTAGATCTTCTATATATTCACACTTGCCCCAATCCAATCCCTCTGATTAGGTATCTTCTATATGTTCATTGATGAATCCAATTGCTTAGTCCCCATAAAAACCTAAGCTTCAATCTTTGTATTTTTTTTTTCAATTCTTAAATTCGTTTTATACAGCTTTATAATAAACCGCAAGTCTAGAATTATTTTTAATTACTCTTAATTATCACAAAAATGGCTGAATTGCTTTTTACCCCCATTGAAGTTTACTTTCTTGACCAATGAAAATGCTAGTTAAAATTGAAATTGAGTCTTGATCTTCAAGTAATGCTTGATTTTGCTTTGTCAGTACCTTGATTTGGGAACAAGACTTGAACAAACATATAGAAGTTATTCGTTTATTGTTTTTGCTGTTAATGTAATTTGGAAATTTAGAATTTGATGGAATATAAAAAATATATATATAAAAATCATGATGCCAATCCATTTTGCAGTTCAGAATTTGAATCTTACATCGTTTATGTTATTTCTTTTAATTTTAAATCTATCTTTAAGAGAGGTTGTTATTTTTTCCTCTTAACTTTCCTATTGAATTTGGCATTATTTTTTTTAGCACACAATTTAGCATGCACAGTATTTTGTTTCTGGCTTCACCGGAAGTGTTGGTCAGTTTTAATTTTAAGAAATGAGTTTATTCAATCCATGTTTGTATTGTTGGAAGGTCCTTTAGAAGAGGATTCCCTAATGGAATTGTGGTTGGGAGAGGTAGCATTGGAAGTGCAAGCATGTCCAGTGGGTATTCCTATAATTTTTTTGTGTATATTAATTTTCTTTGATGTCTGTGAAACTTACAAGAAATTTGTAGTTGTTGAAATGTTTGTGAATGTGACTTGGTACGTGCAGGTGGCAACCACAACCTCGATCTGAATTAGGGGATGTCTCCACTTTCACTTGGCAATGGTTCCAAGGAGAATGAGGGATGCCTTCAGTTCCACTCTAACTCATACAATGTGCAAAATGGAAGGGGTTCTAGTTCTAATTCACCTTTCAAAGGACTAGTAATGACGTTAGAGTGCTCTCCCTTATGGAACGGTGTCTATCCTAATTTCATTCCCAATGACGTGAATTGTTTTATTTTGTTTCTTAACTTCATAATTTGAAACCAATTACACATTAGACTAAGTACCTGAATTTCACATATAGAGTTCAATCTCATTTGGTGGACTCTGTCCTAGGGCAGATCAAAGATATGTTTATTGGAAGAGAGTGCCAAATAGGGAAAGATTATTCCACTGATGGAGTTATGTACAATCTATGATTTTGGCTTGCTTGGGTGGGACCTTGTGGTGATCAAACATTATTCTTTGGATGCTAGCTTCTATCTATTAGTGTTCTCTTTAAATAGATCACATTGGGAAGGGGGAGGGGGTTCAGACTCTTTAAACCATCCATGTTTCTGTGACCAAGTGAACCCAATCCTTGATGCAAAACTATAAGAATGGAAATACAATAGTGAACTATTTCTCTCTTTCATGGAATCAGAAGTCATAACTTATGTTATGCTCTAAGATAGCTAAGATCGGACACAAAGAAAAGTGGAAAATAATTTTTCCAATATTAATTTTATGGCCATCAAATTAAACAAAAGGTACTAACTTTCAAAACAATTTTGCTTCCAAATTTTTCTTATTAGAACTTAAAAAATAAAAAATAAAAAATAAAATAATAATTAATGGGCATGTCCTTGTCTTCTAGCCATCTATTATTCAGTGTTACCTGTTCTATATAAAATAGCAAGAGAAGTTACTAAGTGGCAATGCACTTTGTGACTGTTTTCATACAGCTTTAAATGAAGCACTAAAGAAGGAAGATGAGAGGCTCAAGATTGCAACCAGAGAAGTAATGACACGTGCTAGGGAAAAGCTATAAAAAAGTACGAAAAAAGGCCATGGCTTCTGCATGTACATTGTGCGGTAATGGAGAGGAGAGAATTCCTTATCAAATATAATGGATAAGGTAATTAAATGAATGTACATGTGGCTGTTGTGTGGTGTCTTAGCTCTTGTTCTGCTAGTTTGGTTGGGGAGTAATTTTGGCTTTAGGCCTAGGATCTATTGGGAGTAATTTGTACAATTTGTTTCATTGTGTTATAAATGTAGTTGATAGGTTGTTAAAATTCAATTTGGAATTGCACAATTGTGTTTACATTTATATTTTGAATCATATTATTAAATTTTGATTAAAGTGAAAGAGTGCATCCAAATTTTTTGTAAAAGAAAATACTTATTTCGACGTTTATTAACCATTGATAAATGTGTAACACTTTTTTCAACAGTTGTGTAGGTTGTAGTAAACTGTTCTCGACACGTTTTTTAATAACGGTTCTCTATGGTCTCTCAACTATCGAAAATACTTTTTTCAATGGTTTTTAGTACTTTTTTCGACGGTTTCAACCGTTGAAATAGTTAAATTTCTTGTAGTGAGTCAACCCCAAAAAAATTTATTTTTCACTATTTTAACTCTTGTATACATCCCATGCACTATGTTCTATTATTTGTGATTTTAATTAAATTTATAAATTAATTTAAATAAAAATTTTAAAAAAGAGGAGTCATGAACATACAATTAATAGAGGAGAAAATGACTGACCATTTCCTTGTTGGCCTTAAAAATTAAGATGGCTGGCTAGTTGGCAATGCAGTTCATAATAACTTTTATGTTTTATTAGATAGTTAATACATAGCATCATCTTACATTGTTTCCTTCCACTTATCTACTTGTAATCTTGAAACGGAAATTTTCTTTAATACATTTCAGGTTGTATCCAACGATGCAAAAAAATGTTCTGGTTCTTGCAGCCACAAATACTCCTTTTGCTGCGGATATGGTGAGAAAAAAAATACCATCCATCTAATAACCTACGGCGTTGTATTGGAAAGATTTTATGATCTACATTGCTTTACGTTTGAGGCTAATGCAAAGTTAATTAACGTAGGCCATGAGGAGGCGTTTTGATAAGCGAATCTATATCCCTCTCCCAAATTCGAAGACAAGGGAACAAATATTAAGGTACTTCAGTTTCGTAATGCAATGCATATGGAAAATCAAAGCAATGTAGTTATAAACCCATTGTGATTAATGCTTTTGTTGTTTATCTATGTCTTGTTTAATATCCTCTAGTTTTTTTTATTTGAGCAGGTGCATATTGGGAACACTCCTCATAACCCTAGTACAAGCGATTTTAAGGAATTAGCTCGCGACACAAGTGGTTTCTCTGGTTCAGATATTGTCTTTGCTTTAGTAGTTAGTTAATTTATGGAAAATAGGATTGAAGAAAAACGCAAAAGAGGGTAGGGCTTAGTGTACTGAAAAATAAAAATAAAAACAGCATTTCTCTTTCAATTGCATTGATTCATGTTTGGTGTTGATTTTCTCTTCCATTAACATTGGCGGATTTTTTATTTTTTTCAAGTTCGTTTGTAGTAGTATTTTTTAGACCCCTATGTCTTACTTTGAATTTTCATATATCCTAGATCCAGCTACCATCCAACACAAAAGCAGATTTTGATAATGTGCTTGCTACACAAAAGCCTACTGTAAGTGAAGCTGACCTAAAAGTGTGTGAGAAATTCACTAGGGAGTATGGGCTTTACGGTTAAGGGCTAAAAATGTAGAGACACTGAGGCACATATTATTATTTCTATAGTTTCTCCCTATTGTGTTTCTAATTATGGTTTTTTTTTTTTTTTTTTGAGGGGTTAAAAGTATTTGTTATCCATGAATGTGCTAGTGTTATCAATGTATCTGGGTTAGACATGTGTCAGTTTGGTTAGAAGCTCTCCAGCCGTTTTGCTTTTTGTCTAACTTTTTATTTTAATAAAAAAAGCAATAAAATTAACTTTTTTTTCCAAAAAAAAAAAAAAGAGTAAACTTTTTATCCTTTTTTAATTGACTCACTTTTGACAAACAAGAAACTCTGGAAAGCCATAGTTGAGTTTTGTGGATATGATTTGTGTTGTGAAATTTATAAGTACTCGCAATTGCATGAACCGTATTGAAGTATAGTTTAGCAAAAATGAGGTCAAACCCAAAAAGACTTGTATGAAAGTAGGAAAATTAATTAAACTTTAATCAAATAAACTAAGCAAATAATTAATTCTATCATAGATATTATTAAAGCAGTAAAAGATGTAAACAAACAAGAGAAAGGAATTAAGTTTTCAAAATCCATCTTGTTAATTCATATCAATATATATTCATGATCATTAATTTTTCCCAACCCACTGTATAATAATCTAGAAGTCAATTTTGCTATCATGGAAAATATTATTATTAAAACCCCTATTTTTAAAAATCAAAGCATGTTCTTCTTCACTTCCTAAATATAAAATCAAATCTCAATTCTATAAGTTGACAAACAAATCACAAGAGATATTCAATTTTAAAATCAAACAATTATAAACCAAGCATTCAATTAATTAAGATAAATATAAAATCATGGGAAAAACATGATTATATTGAACTCATATTAAGAATCTTATCCTAGCCAATTGATATAAAGCAAGAACAATCTAAATCATTAAAGAACAAATATTGTGGAAAAAAATTAAATCACATAAATACTACTGATAATCCTTGACAAGGTTTCATTTTTAACCCTAATTGAAAATTTAGCTACTCATGTTTATTGAAATAAAACACAAAAATAAAATATTAAGCATTAAACTAGACAAATAAAATAAAAAAAGAAATAATCACAATACAGCCCTAGCCCTTGTTCTTCTTTCTTTTTTTTCTTTTTTTTTTTTTTTTTCCTGGTACACAAACTGATCTAGGGACTTATATAAGAAAAGAGCCGCTTGCTATATTATAATCCTAATACAAGTAGAACAAGGAATTCATATTTCCAACCACGCACATTCAAGGGATTCCTTGTTTTAAATGCTGACTTTTATCAATTTTTTTATAGGTCCCATTGCTTGATTTTAGGAGTTTCTTTCCTTGCAAACTTCATCCTCGTTGAATTGAATCCTGGGCTTCTTCTTATTTTGCTTTTGGTCTTCTCTTGAATTTACGCCTGGGCTGGATGTTTACTTTGGGCTGAATCTTTACTTCATGCTTCACACCTGGGTCTTAACTTAGCTTCAAAATTGACCTAGCCTCACTTTGTATGTAAATCCTCCATTACCTATAAACAAAGGCAACCTATAATCGGTCACAAAATAACATGTTAGAATGCAAATATGAGAGTATTTTTTTGTTTTTTTATTTGTCTTTTTTTGTGCACAGCAATCTGCCATGTCATGTGATGCCATGGGAGTTCCAGAAAATGTTAAGAGAAACAATAACTAACATATATGAATCGTTGGATTATAGGAAGTCTATAAATACGTACAGATATGAAAAGGTACTTAAGAATTTAGGATGGAAACATTTTTGGTGACTCAAAATGAATAACGTAAGGCAACACCATTGCGAAAAAGAGAGGAAAAAAACAGATTCCATATATCTCAATACCACCTATATCCATGTATTCAGTGTCAAAATGACAGGTAACGAATCCCTAAAATGCAGGCCTTAAAATACTAGAAATAGTAGTTGTTCCTAATTTTCCACTGACGATCTTTTTCATGTTACTTGTAAGCTATATTTCCAAGTTCATGACGGGAGAAAACACCATGATGGAATATAATTAATCAGAAATAAAACATAAACAACTGGATAGGACCACCAAAACTAACCGTAACTCATTTTTTTCTTTTCTTTTTTTCTATTTTATATGCTGAAAGAAATTTTTATCATCATCCGTTTACAAAATCATGTGACTACCAACTATAGAATTTGCGCCACTGGTAAAATTATTTCAGATAAGGCAACAACGAAAAGTCAATATAAGAAAAGGTTTAGCCATTCTAATCCCTTAACGTTTACAACATACAAATATATATATATATATATATATATATAATTCTTATATCTCTTGCCATGTATAATTCTTTCATCATCAATTATTGTAATCCAATTGCTTGCTATGTGTTTATGTGTTGGAATTGGTTTTGGTAAAAATATATACATATATATTACCTAGAGAAAGTTGATTTTGCATCTGCTGCAATTGCCTTTGCTAGAAGGTTCTTCCTTGTTGCAGGTGGACCATATAGTAATACTGCCCTCCATGGTTTTCGATTCCCTAAACAAGCGAACAAATGATTATTTTTTTCCAAAACAACTATATAATATCCACATTAGTGGTCAGCATAAGTCCAGCCATTCTTATTAGCATTGAAACTAAGAATATACAGATAAACTATCTAAAAGCAGAGATTAGAAAACTCAAAAGTTAAATACAATGATGGTTGATGGAGGAGGAACTTACTAGTAAAAAATTGAGGACACTTTTTAGGCTATGTGGTAGCTTCTATCAAAACCTCTTTGAAAGTCTCAAGTCCGCCCACATCATTCAACTTCAGGAACGAGTCCGTAAGGCGAAGCCCGAATTCTGCTGTACGAGTTATAGAGGATTCAGGAACTTTTATAATGGGAAAGAAATTTCTTCTCAAAACTGCTCAAAATGCCTTCAAATAAAGTTCATAAGACTCTTGTTTCTCTTCGTCGTTACTGTTTTAATCTGCCATAACTGACTTAGGCAGTTTGCAATGAAACTATTACTCTTAAATTGTTCTCCCGAAGGCCAAAGCGCTATTTTTAATAATAAATAGTAAAAATAATACCATTTTTTTGCAAAAAAAGGTTCGGGGATTTTTTTTTTTTTTAATCCTTTATATTATTTTTAAAGATATAGTCTATGAAAATAAAAAATTCCTTAGTTACGCCCTGTGACATTGGTAATGATCATATTTGGTGTGTTTATGGTCTTAGAATAAAATTATGGAACTAATGGTCTAAGAGGAGATAAATTAGATAATAAAAAAATTATGATCAGGATCAAACCTAAATCAAGCACTCAAAGCCCACTAAAGACCATGAACATAGCTCAAAAATATTAAATAGACCCACCTACCAGCTTTTTGCAAAGTGAGTCCAAATTAGTTATAATAATAAGAATTAATTTTTTTTTAAAAAGGTGATGACCTCCATAACAATATTTTTTTTTACTTCCAAAAAAGGGTCTTGCTAAATCAAAGGTTTTTGACAAAGATATTGTTTGTAAAGGCAAAATTTATGTACAGTACTTAGATGCTGTTTCATAAATTCATCTCTTAAAATTCAGCTATGTGGTTACTTAACTTAAAATATACTTTCATCCCAAAAACAAAAAAGCCTCATAGCTGAATTTTAATAAGGATTCCTAAGAAATAGTGTTTAAGGTATTGTGCCTAAATTTTGTTCGTTTGTAATTGTGATGTGGGGGTGAGATTGATATTATATTTTAGGAACAAAACTAAAATTTTACTAAGAAAAACCAGCTATATCAACCTAAATTACAGAAGAAAGTTGTGAAGGAACATCTTCCGTCCACACAACACATTTCAAACTAGTTATAACATACCTAGTTAGACTATGAGCAACCTTATTACATTCTTCCTTAGTATGAAAGTAAAGCAATTGAGTAAAAAACCTAGAAAAATCCTTGCATCTTGAACCAAAAGATCATAGGGAGCCAAAGATCTACCCTCCTCAACTAAAGCCTTCATTATCACTTTCAAATCCCCTTCCAAAATGGACTAAGAAATCCCAACTTCTTAAGCAAACTCAAGAGCCAGAGCAGGTGCCAAAGCCTCAATTTCCATAGCTTGAAAAGCTTGAGGAACCTATTAAGATAGAGATGTTATGACCATACTTTGATTATTCCTAATGATCACACTTTGGTGGGTGCGGCGAAGGATTGATGGTGGTGGGATTTGGCTTGTCTCTCTTACCCTCTCTCATCGTCAGACAATCAATATAAAGCATGACATGAGGCACATGTATATATTTTCTTTTATTAAATTGTATATAATTTTTTTTTTTTAATCTGAGATAGAAATCTCATTCTAGTTTAATCTAAATGTATATGTATATGAAATTCTCTTGTGAAAACTTGAACTTCGACTCTCGTCCCTTCCCTTACAAGAACTTACACTTGTAGAAAGACTATCTTGCTAAGGGTACGCGGTGATGTATATCATGTTAATAGACATGTGCCACATATAAATATAATAATATTGACTATGTTTAGCAATATCGCCCTATATAATATTTAGCATGAAACCATAAGATTTTTAATCCATTAAATAAATTCTATAATTTTAGATAGAATCAATGCGATAATAGATAAATTAGATAGTACAATTACTAATTCTTAGAGAAAACTTACATTGTGTTATATGTCACACAAATAACCTTTGGCTTTGAAAGACACAATGAAAATAACTGCCTTTTATAAATTGGACAGAGCTTGAATTTGGACAAAGTTTTATGTTGATAACGATAGTATGAAATAAAAGAAATCATTAGTAAGACACGGAAATATGAAGATGAATATGAACTTCTCAACTAAAGAACAAAAAAGTATATAAATTTATCTCAAATGGTCATCAACATTTTTTTTTAATAAAAAAAAAAAAAAGTGGGCATCCACACTTTTCAATTGATGCGAGGATATATGTTTAATATATAACACGAGTTCAAGTGACATATTTTTTTGAGAATCAAGTACAATTGATATAAACTGCTTGATACAATATGTTATCCCAAATATAAAGGTGCTTGAAGTTGATTGGAAGAAGGGTGCTTTCATTGTTAAGCCAATAGAAGATTGGCTAGATGAGAGGCAATTGATTGCCGAACAAGACAAATGATGGCACCCATGATATTGTAATAAGATTTTTTCTGCTTTCTTTTTACTTTTTGCATGAAAACATTATTAAAAAAGGTTACCAATTATATATTGGCCTACGACGGTTGCGTCTCTCTCTTCTCTCAATCATACGTCACATTGGGTAATAAAAACTGTGATTTGATCTTGTTAGGACATATGTGAATCATGTTAAGAACATATATTATTTAGAGTTGGTTAATCCTTTGACAAAATGCACTTTACTTGTAATTGGGTAAATCTAGGATGGTTTAAGTCGTCAAGAAACATGTTGTTCAAGTCGAGAGTTATAACCATGCAAATCTGTCCAAGAAACAGGTGAAGAAGTATTGTATTTTAAAACTCAACAGCTAGCTCAACAAATTGTATCTATCGAGATTTAAAATGCAAATCTAGCCCGATGCTCAACAGCTGCTCGACAGATACCCTATCTATCGAGATTTACGAAAATCAGTTTTTCAGATCTGATTTCATGCATATCCATCTGTATGTGTTTAGGCTTCCTTTTTCTCACAACCCTAAACATATATAAGGATTATTTTAAGGGCCGTCAGAAGGTGGTTGCACTTGTTGTTGCAAGCATATTGTGACCAGAGATATATGCCCTAATTTATCTTTCTCTTAAAGAAGCTGCTGCGTTTGTACGCCGTAGGGTTTTGTAACCAAGGAGCTTCTTGATCTTCATCATGTGGATGAACTAAAAAACTTTGCAACCAACATCCTTCTCAAGTTGGTGTGTTAGTCACGTACTTAAATCTGTGCATCGATTGGTTAGTCACGTATCGGGAGTCGTGCATTGAAAAGAAGAGATTGTTACTATAGAACAAGTCCAATTGTGTATTGGGGTAAAGGTTTAACTGTAGGTTGGTATAAGGTGCTAGGATTCCTTTACTTGTAACCGCTTGTTGTGATAATAGTGGATTCTCGGGTGTGATGACCTTAAAATCACCCGATGAGGTTTTTGCCTTGGAGGTTTTCTTCATTCGTAAACAAATTACCGTGTCAACTTTATTTTCCGCTGCATTTAACTTAGTTGGTGATTTTTTTGTGCTACCACGCGTATTGCATGTTAATTAACTTAATTAATTCACTTGGCTAATTAATTGGTTAATTTATCATAAAAGGTCAATACATTCTTGTCCTATCAGATCTATGCAATTATATATTGAGGAAAGACATTGAATAAAGAAAATGGAAAAAAAAGAAAAGAAAAAGTAGTACTTTTAAGATAATCGTTAAGGATATGTTAACTGTAAGGTGCCACTTAAGCAAATTTTAGGGAATATAGAGTGAATAAAGTTAAATTTTTGAGTTTTATTTATCATTTTAGTACTATTTTTAATCACCTCATCAATTTATACAAGTTTTTTATTTGATGGACATCACAATAAATCATTCTTAACTAACACTAAAACATTTTCCAATTGTTAATAGAGTTTCATATTTTATATAGGATATATGTTACTTAACCATTTTAAGAAAAAATTTTATGGAAAAAAAAAAAAAAAAGATTAACTTTTTTGATATTTTTTCAATTTTTCATAAAATTTTTTAAAAATAAATAATTAATTTCAGCCTTAAAGACACACATTAACTGAATCCTTATTAATAAATTATAAATCATGTTAACGCATGAATGATAAATATTTTTAAAAAGTTTTAATACTATTTTTTAAGAAATATAAATAGTTATTAAAAAAATATTACTTTTATTTTTTTTCATAAAAAGTTTATAAAAATATATTCTAAATGAATGTCCTTAAAACTTCCATATATTATCTTTAAAAGATAATTAAAAAAAATAATTATTTTTATTTTGCATAAAAAATTTTAAAACTAATTTTTTAAATCTGGTATATTAGTTTTTAAAATAATTTTTAAAAATCATTTTAAATATAACTTTTCCCAAAAAGCAACTAAAATATAAATAAAATAAGAATTCTCCTGAAGCAGAGACAGGAAATCTGTATTAATGTTTCATTATAAGCCTCTTTCCATCGTCCCCAAATTATAAAACACCTACAATGTCCCACCATCCACTTCCTCATGCACAGCTATCTGGATGGCACAGCTAGTATTTTGGCTGAATTGAAGATAACAGTAGTTCTTGCTGAACGAGAATTCCTAGATAGCAATCACTTTTTGTAGGGCAGCACAGGTAATAAAAAACATGGGTCAAGCGAAGGGATATATTTTATGTATTTGTTTATGGTTCTTGTTAACTAGTGCTTAAGATATTTGTTAATGTGTGAATTTAAGGAAGTTTTAATACTATTTTAATGAAAAAAAAAAAAAATTATCAAGAAAATTAGTTACTTTTTTTCCAATAAAAAATTTCTAAGAATAGTTCCTAGACTGATATGGCATCCATTAACTTTTACGTACCTTTGTATATTATAATATATTATAATACTATTATATCTTATTATAAGCACGGTTAATGTGTCCTTTTAGAAAAATTATTAATAAATTATTTTTAAAAAGTTTTTATTATCACTTTTTTTAAAATTATTTTTTAAATCAATACTCTTATGATGTGCTTAAATGACATGATTTGGACATTTAAATTTGGATTTAGGATTTATTTCTACATGTAAGGTTTTATTTGTTTTAATAAATTGATGGTTAATGTGTTTTTTTTGTTTTATATTTTGAAAATAGGTTAATGTTAAATGTTGTTGAAAAACAGAATTGAAAGGCATTGCTCCATTAACTTCTCAACTATTGCCTCAATAAATTGTAAATGATTTTTTACAATGTTTCTATTGTAGTGAATTTTTATACAATTTTTAATGTAAAAATTTCAAGAGTTGTTACATTGATCTATGATCTATCAACTTCTTCGTAATATCTTGCATAAATATTTGTACATGCAATTTTAAATAATTTATAATTTATTTGATGCTCAAAATAATGCGAATTTATATATAAATTATATTGCAATGACACCAAAGGCACTAATTATGCGTCACTATTTTATTGGAAAAATGCATTAATAATAAAAAGCATAAAAAATTGATTACAATAAAAGCAAACGAATGAATGGATGTGTAAGATTACGGGATGAATTTTAATGTATTGTTATGTGAAGTTAATTGGATTTAATATATGTAAAACTAGTCGCTACCCTGTGCGATGCACGGGAAAGTTATTGAGTATAATATAAAATTTAATCTAGGTTTATTTTACTACAACACCAAAATTGAATTTGTAAAATAAAATCATGTAGCTAAAATATTTGCTAACAGCTATAAGTTTCAGACATTTATTAACACCCACAAAGAAAAACCAATAGGTGAAATGAAAAATAATGAATTTTTAAGTCCAAGAACCATCTAAAGGTGACAACATTGTCTCAACACATACAAACATGATGAATATATCATTGCTCATTATAAATGAAGAAAATTTAGAAAATATATAACATGTGATTGAGTTTTAGAATTAAAGAAAAACTGATTTCTTGGTGTTCTAGTTTTCTGCCGTGATTGTTTTTGTAAATCTCTTTTGATTTTTGAACCTATATGCTATGCTACGTTTAATATATGAGATATATATTGATTCACGTTAATTGTAGTAGGCCATGATTATGTTTCTTTGCATCAAGTGCCGTGTCATGCTTTTATATGCATCAAGAATTCGTATGCATTAAGTTTTGATTTTTTTTTTTTTTTTTAATTCTATTGAATCCTATATCATCATTACAGATAGGCACTGTCATAAATGAATCCTATATTAAATATGGGCCATTTGATCCTATATATTCATGAATACAAATTCAATCCCAAAGATAAATTTTGGGCAAGGTTAACAGACCAATGGCTAAAGCAATACAAGCCCATAGTAAAAGGTTTTTTTTTTTTTTTTCTTTTCTTTTTTGTGAGAAAGGTTGAATGTTTCAGTAAAGCAGACCATGAAAGCTTCCACAAGTAAAATCAATACAACACGTAGACTATCATGAGAAATCAACAGGTGGACTATCATGCATCCATCAAATAAAACCAATACAACAGGTGGACAATCATGCAAAACCAATAAACTGTCAAAAACATGAGAAAACAACAAGTGGACTATCACACATCCATCAAATAAAACCAATACAACAGGTGGACAACATGCATCCATCAAATAAAACCAATACACACGTAGACAAAACCATTAACATCAAATTCTCAGAATATTTAACACCACCTATTCCTTCGTTACCTATTTTGTAAGGTCATTTATCTATTCCCAACAGATAACAGAACACCTTCCAATGGTGATTGAATTCTTGTAAGAAAAGTTGAAATAATTTGTAACATAAGCTTCAACAGATTAAAGGAGTCTTTGTTTCCTCTTCCTCTTTTGTCGATCTGCAATAGGTGTGCATTGTACATCACTTACATCATTTGTAGGATTAGCATCTTTTTCACTTGGTAAGTTGTTGTCAAAATCATTTGTAGCATTGCTCATATAATACTATTAAAAGAATATGGTGTAAATTGTATTATGATATGAATAAGTAACATTAAAAATATCTAATTTTTTTATTTAAATTTAATATAAAAGTACTCACATTAGTTATTTGATCAAGTTTAACTGAATTGTCAGTCTGCATAACAGGATCAAAATCTTTCTTTACTGTGTAGATCTCCCATCCTTGTTTGAGATTATAATCACTGAGTTCCAATTGGAAGACAAATGTTTTCCCAATAAGGTTTGCTATTTGCATAGGCAGGTCAAACTCTTCAGGTACCTTGTAGAAATAGTAGGACATAAATTGTAAGTTCAATAACTATAAAGTGGCTACAAAGTAATGCAAGAGTAAGTAAGGCATTTTGTCAGACACATGGTATGCACAAAATTTCAATGTCTTAGTTATTAACATTTGTTATTATTAAAAAAAATTAAAAATTAAAACAGAAATACACAACCTGTTGACAAATTGAACAATTCCTGTAATGCTAGAAACCCAACTCTTCCATGGCTTTTATATTTCTCATCAACATGTCTAACATTTGTTTTTATATCGCCAAAGCAAACATATTCTATTTAATGTATTCGTTTTACTGTTGCATTGTAAGGTTGTCTAAAGTTGTTGTTTGAAAAAAGAATAATATTAGAAAAGAATAAACCAGTTACGTTACTATGTAATCCAACATCAAAATCAATATGACCACCGAAAGTAATATTAACGCAAATATGAATATAAATCGCACAATAACAATATTTCTATCAAATTAATGGAAGGTTACCGTAATGATTTTGCTAGGTTACTCTGTTTTTTTCTCCACAACCTTTGCTGGGTTTCTTCTCATAGAGGGAAAAAAGAAAACAGAAAACGAAAAGTCAACAGTGTGGGTTTGAAAGAGTTAGACCAACTAATGCAAGAATAAGCAAGAGCAACTAATCTAATGTTTGTGAAGAAACTTCGCTAGGTTTGTTCTCACAGCGGGAAAAAAAAAACGGAAAACAGAAAAATGTAGAGAAGAAAACAAAAAGCAAACAAAAGGTAGTTACCCACTGAAAGCAAATAAGCAAACAACCAAAACAATACATTGTTCTATGTTTTCAATGGTAGATGTGGCATTAATTTATATAACCACGTGGCGGAATGAGGAGCGGAACCATGTGGCAGAATGAGAAGCGGTCAACAAAAGGTCAAATGTTTCGGCTATTAGTTATTATATAGATATATAGATTTTCTTGTGCATTGCGTGGGTTAAATACTAGTTTTTTATAAAACTATTTAATTTTCCTATGTTAGGTAGCAAACTTAAATAAGTTTAAAAAAAAAAAAATCACCTAATTTAATGGAAAAAAATTTCTAAAAATAAGCCGTACTTTTTTTTTGTTAACAAAAGATAGTTTTCCTTTAACTTATTTTTTCTGATATTACCAAACACTGAATAACACGAAAAATTATCTTTACATAAGGTTTTCTATCAAAACAATTAAACAGAGCGTAGCATTAGTTAATTTATAGAAAATAGGATTGAAGAAAAACACAAAAGAGGGGGAGGGTTAGTCAAAGATAATTTTCCTTTAACTCATTTTTTCTGATACTACCAAACACTGAAAAACATGAAAAATTATTTTTACACAATGTTTTCCATTGAAACAAATAGAGTTTAGCGTTAGTTAATTTATGGAAAATAGGATTGAAGAAATACGCAAAAGACGGGAGGGTTAGTGTACCTAAAAAAAAAAAAAAAGAGGCGTGTCTCATTCAATTGCATTGATTCATGTTTGGTGTTGATTTTCTCTTCCCTTAACATTGGCGGATTCTTTTTTTTCTTTTTTTCAAGTTCGTTTGTAGTAGTATTTTTTAGACCCCTTTGTCTTACTTTGAATTTTCATGTTCATGTCTCTGGGCATTGATTTGATGACTTGCAGATCCAGCTACCTAAAAGCGTATGAGAAATTCACCAATGAGTATGGGCTTTACGGTTAAGGTCTAAAAATGTAGAGGCGCGTATTATTATTTCTTTAGTTAATTTCTCCCTATTGTGTTTCTAATTATAGTTTTTTTTTTTTTTTTTTTTTGGTTAAAAGTATTTGTTATCCATATGCTAACAGTGTTATCAATGTATCTGGTTAGACATGTGTTAGTTTGGTTAGAAGCTCTCCAGCCCTTTTGCTTTTTGCCTAACTTTTTATTTTAATAAAAAAGCAATAAAACTAGGTTTTTTCCAACAACAAAAAAAATGTAAACTTTTTATCTTTTTTTAATTTTGACTCACTTTTGACAAATAAGAAACTATGAAAAGCCATAGTTGAGTTTTGTGAATATATATGATCTGTGTTGTGAAATTTATAAGTACTCGTAAGAACATGAACCATACCAAAGAATAGTTTGGCAATAACGAAATCGAATTTAGAGGAACTTGTATGAGCGTAGGAAAATTAATTAAACTTTAATCAAATAAATCATAATCTAGTTTAATAAAAATTGGTTGTTTTGAAATCAAATAAACTGAAAAAATAATTAATCCAATCAAATATTGTTTGTTCGCTTAGATCCCTTAAACCAGATTGTTTAACATAATATATTAACCAGGCAATTACTTATATTAATTATTCAGATCTAGGTTAAACAATAATAAATCATGTTATGTAAAGTAACGGAAAATAAATAACACCACAATATGACGACCTAGGAAAACCGATGAAACGAACCATTTCAAGGTAAAAACTTGGGGAAGATTTGACCTAACTATTCCCAAGGTAAAATAAATCTACTATAAGAGAATTGAAGTTTTTACAATCAGATTTAACTCTAAATCTATTGCTATCTCATATAGTAACTTACTAACACGACCACGTGCAAGCTCCGAATCTACAGACTCCTTCTCTCCTTGGATTTACAACAACACAAGCACCCTTACTTGTGACTTTGAGATCCCACTCAAAGGTTTCAAATCACCATCAATAATGATCTTGTTGCAACAACATCTACCAGATCTAATGATATGAGAATGATTTCCAGTAATGACTTTGAAAGAGAAAGGCAAAATACCTTTTACATCTCACAAGAGCACCTCCAAAGTCTCTTCAAAACGTGCCTTAGGGTTTCCTTTAAAAACTATGTGAAATAGATTTGAAACTCTAATCACTTAATGGGCCAATGGGCTGTTGGGCTTAATTAAAATTCTATAGAATCTGATTTTCTACGATTTTCAATCGGCCGAGTTTCACAAAATTTGAACTCTCTTTTTTTGCAGCTTGAATGTTCTTGTATTTTGACTTATAATACCTTAAGCATTGTCTAATAAACTCTATAGACTCTAAGATTTATACCTAGACAAGTTTGTACTCACGGTTTGCCAATTGTTTTAAACTTTTAGAACCTAACAAATATGTTATTAAAGTAGTAAAAGATGTAAACAAACAAGATAAAGGAATTAAGGTTTTGAAATCTGCTTTGTTAATTCATATCAGTATATATTCATGATCATTAATTTTTTCGAGCCCACTGCATGATAATCTAGAAGTCAATCTTACCATCATGGAAAATATTATCATTAAAACCCCTATTTTAAAAAATCTAAAACATGTTCTTCTTCATTTCCCAAATATAAAATCAAATCATCAATTATATAAGTTAAAGATATCCAATTTTAAAATCAAACGATTATAAACCAAGCATTCAATTAATTAGGATAAATCCAAAATCATGAGAAAAACTTTTTTTTTTTTTTTTTGATGGGAATACTGCAACTTTCATTAATAAAATCAAATAAATTGTACATCATGGAGAAGAGCTTTCTCTAAGAAGCAAGGGGTCTCTTCCATCCAAGTCAAAAAGTCCGCACTGCCTAAAGCATGCTTTGCTAAAAAGTGTGCAGGTTTATTACCTTGCCTTTTCACATGGGAAAAATCAATTCTATCTAAAGGCCCACAAGACATCAAAATACCCCGAATCACAGGAGCTATCATAGATGGTGGTATAGAGGAACCGCAGAGAGCGTTGTAAACCACCAGTGAATCCCCTTCAAGAACAAAGTCATGAACACCCACATCACGTGCAAACTCCAGCCCCACTTCAAACGCCTTAGCCTCCACTTCTAGAGCACCCAAAGGAGCGTTCAACTTCCTGCTTAGAGCAGCGATAACTTGCCCATATGAGTCTCTGATCAGCACTCCCACACCAGCACATTTTTGGGCTGTGAATACCGTGTCGTCAACGTTAACTTTATATCTCGTAAGTGGAGGAGGAGACCACCCAACAACCCAAGGCATTCCTGTGCTGGGAACCACCTGATTTACTTCCTGAAACTCTTGCAAGTATTGACGAGACCACTGAAACAGATCCACAGCGCTCTTCTTTCTTCCTCCGTGCCGTACCTCGTTACGGTTAAACCACAACATCCATGCTATAGTCACCACCAGTTTAGCGTCCTTTTCCTCATGTGAGTCCATCATCAACATCTACCATAACAAGTCATGGAATGAGGTAACACGGTTCAGATCAAACTAAAACTTCAGTTTTGTGCATTGCCACACATCCTTCGCTTGGCTACAAGACCAAAGTAAGTGCCCCATGGACTGAACGTCCTCCTTGCACTCCTCACAGCAAACGTCCAACTGGATTCCCCTCAGGAAAAGATTCTCCTTTATTGGTAATATGTCTCTACAGGCTCTCCACGCGAAGTGACACACCTTATGGGGAACCTGCAATCTCCATAACCTCTTCCAGAATCTACGGGTTTTGCTAGGGTCCGAGCTAGAACCTCTATTGCTTGATCGAACGTCCTCCATTGCCAACCTGTACGCACTCCGAATAGTAAATAAACCATTCGGGGTGGCAGCCCACACAGTTGTATCTTCTGGTAAGCGTGAACTCAGGGGAATACTTTTGATCAACTCTACTTCATGGGGAAGGAAAATGGCATCAATGATCTGAGTCTTCCAAGCAGCCGCATCATGGGATATAAGCTCACTTACCCTTGTTTCAGCATGTAGAAATTACCTCGGAGAGGTGATTTTGAACGTTGATGGAGATGGGAGCCACTTATCACTCCACACCCAAATTGAGTCACCATTACCCACATTCCACCTAACCCCTTTTTTCACCAAATGTTGAGCAGCCATTAAGCTTCTCCATGTGTATGATGGATGAGTACCAAGTGAGGCATGAATAAAGCCAGTGTTTGGGAAATACTTCGCCTTATACACACGATATACTAGTGACTCATGTTGAGTTTGAAGTCTCCACCCCTGTTTGGCAAGAAGAGCCAAATTAAACTGCTTTAGTTGACGGAAACCCAAACCACCCTTTTCCTTTGAGTCACATAGCTTATCCCAACTAATCCATGCCATCTTCCTTTCATCCCTTTTCTGACCCCACCAGAAATTCCGAATCATACTAGTCATGTCATCACAAAGAGAATCTAGGATTTTAAAACACCCCATTGTGTACGTGGGAATGGCTTGAGCAACAACTTTTATTAGCACTTCCTTTCCAGCTTTAGATAACATTTTCTCTTTCCACCCTACTAGTTTCTTGCTAAGCTTCTCCTTTATGGCATTAAAAGAATTCCTCTTATTTTTGCCAACTAAAGATGGAAGGCCTAAATACTTCTCATGCTGTCTGATCACTTGTGCTCCAAATTTGCTCTTTATCTCTTGTTGAATATCATATGGTGTATTGCTACTAAAAAATAAAGAGGTTTTTGTACGGTTCAGTTGCTATCCAGAAGCTTCTTCATATACAGTGAGAATTCTCTGCAAGGAGTTACACTATGCAATTGAAGCTTTACAAAAAACGAGACTATCATCAGCAAAAAACAAATGAGAAAGTTTAGGGCCCCCTTGGCATAATACTAACCCCTCCATCACACCATCATCCACCACCTTCTTAATAAGAGAAGAAAGACCTTCAACACATAAATGAAACAGGTATGGTGATAAAGGATCACCCTGCCGTATACCCCTAGTTGGGATAATATGCCCTTTTGGTTTCCCATTTATCCTCACTGAATAAGTAACTGTTGTGACACACTGAATGACCAACTTCCTCCAGTTCTCATGAAACCCCAACCTATTCATAATTTTATCCAACCAAAGCCATTCCACCCTATCATAGGCCTTGCTCATATCCAATTTCACAGCCATATTACCCATCTTCCCTCCCTTCTTTTGGTTAATATATTGAACTTATATTAAGAATCTTATCCTAGCCAATTGGTATGAAATAGGAACAATTTAAATCATTAAAGAACAACTATTGTGGAAAAAATTAAATTACATAAATAATACTAACTCTCATTGAAAATTTAACTACTCATGTTCATTTAAATAAAACACAAAAATTAAATATTAAAAATTAAACTAGACAAATAAATTAGAGAAGGAAATAGTCACAATATAGCCCTAGTCCTTCTCTTTTTTTCTTTTTTTTTCTTTTTTCCTGGGTCACGTATGTACAAACTGACTTAGGGACTTATATAAGAAAAGAGCCGTCTGACACACTATGCAATAATCCTAATACAAGTAGAACAAGGAATTCATATTTAATTCCAAGCCACGCACATGCAAGGGATTCCTTGCTTTAAACGCTGACTTTTATTTATTTTTTGACAGGTCCCATTGCTTGATTTTATTAGGAGTTTCTTTCCTTGCAAACTTCATCCTCGTTGAATTGAATCTTGGGCTGCTTCTTATTTTTCATTCTTTTTTTTTGCTTTTGGTCTTCTCTTGAATTCACGCCTGGGCTGGATGTTTACTTTGGGCAGAATCTCTACTTCATCTTCATGCTTCACACTAGGGTCTCAACTTAATTAGCTTGAACATTGGCCTAGCTTCATTTTGTATGTAAATCCTTTATTATTTATAAACAAAGACAACTTATAGTCAGTTACAAAATAGCATAAAAGTGAGGCCAAAATGCAAATATAAGAGTCTTTTTTATATATTTTTCGTGCACATCAATCTTCCATGTCATGTGATGCCATGGGACTGTTCCAGAAAATGTTAGAGAAACAATAACTAACAAATATGAAAGGTATTTAGGAATTTAGGATGGAAACTTTTTTGATGACTCAAAATATATAACGTAAGGCAACACCATTGAGAAAAAGAGAGGAAAAAAACAGATTCCATATATCTCAATACCACCTATATCCATATATTCAGTGTCAAAATGACAGGTAACGAATCCCTAAAATGCAGGCCTTAGAAAACTAGAAATAGTATTTCTTCTTAATTTTCCACTCAGGATCTTTTTCATGTTACCTGTAAGCTATATTCCCAAGTTCCTGATGGGAGAAAATACCATGATGGTATATAATTAATCAGAAATAAAACATAAACAACTGGCTAGGACCACCAAAACAAACCGTAACCCATTCTTTTTTTCTGTTTTTATATGCTGAAAGCAATTTTCATCATCATCCGTTTACAAAATCATGCGACTACCAACTATAGAATTTGCAGTGTTAAAATTATTTCAAGTAAGGCAACCACGAAAAGTCAATTAATTAAAGAAAAGGTTTAACCATTCTATAATCCCTTCACGTTTACAACATACAAATATATATATATATATATATATATATATAAATATATATAAATGCGCATAATTCTTTTATATCACTTGCAGGGGCGGACCAGGTGGGGCCCAAGGGGCCCGGTCTCCTCCTAGGTTCAAAATTTTTATTTTTATTTTTGTTATTTTATATATATATATATATATATTTTTTTTTTTTTTTTGTAGTTGGGCCCCTTTCAAAACTTTAGATCCCCTTCTCTTCAATCAGCCTAGTTAATCTAACCCAAATAGCAACTATCCAACTTAAAAACTTAAGAAAAACAATAAAAAATTCACAATGATAATAGTATATTTTAGCAAAAAAACTATTTTACCAATAAAGAACTAAAAAATCATGTGTTATTAGAGAAGTTAAAGTTAAATTTTTTACAACTACAGTAAACTAGTATAAACACTAGTTGATTGTAGCAAGTTGTTAAAAATAAAATATAATATTTTATTAAAATTATATCTTTTCGTTCAATTAAAAAACTCAAATTCTCTCTCTTCTTTTATTATTTTAATGAATTGTTTATATTATTTTAAATGAAGTAATACAAAAATAGAACATTTAATATTGGGTGTATTATAAAGTGATGTGATAAAATAGATAAAATAACTTTTTGAGGTGTTAAAAGCTAAAATTTTTAGCACTACTACTATGAATGCTCTAACTTCAAAAAATAATAATAATAATAATAATAAAATCCTAGCAAGCCTAGTATTTTTTTAAAAAAATTATTTTGTTCTGTTTTTTATTGGTAGATAATTGCATCTTAATATATTTAGAAACAACGACTTTGTGTATTTATAATTTGTTAATACTATATGAATGCCTATTTAGAGTTTTTTTTTTCTTTATACTCCGGCATCCACTAGCTTAAAATTATGGGTGTGTCCCTAATCTCTTGCCATGTATAATTCTTTCATCATCAATTATTGTAATCCAATTGCTTGCTATGTATTGGTATAGGCTTTGGTAAAAATATTTGCATATATTTTACCTAAAGAAAGATTACTCTGCTTCTGCCGCAATTGCCTTTGCTACGAGGTTCTTCCCTGTTGCAGGTGGACCATATAGTAATACAGCCGTCCATGGTTTTCAATTCCCTAGAACAAATGATTATTTTTTCCAAAACAACTATATAATTTCCACGTTAGCGGTCACCATCCGTCCAGCCATTCTTATTAGCATTGAAACTAACTAAGAATATACAGATAAACTATCTAAAAGCAGAGATTAGAAAACCCAAAAGTTAAATACAATGATGGTTGATGGAGGAGGAACTTACAGTAAAATTGTGGATACTTTTTAGGCCATATGGCAGCTTCTATCAAAACCTCTTTGCAAGTCTCAAGTCCGCCCACATCATTCAATTTCAGGAATGAGTCCGTAAGGCCAGGCCCGAATTCCGCTGTATAAATTATAAATTATTCAGGAACTTCCATAATGGGAAAGAAATTTCTTTCAAAACTGTTCAAAATGCCTTCATATTGTTAAATATTAGCATTGATACACCATGCTAAATATACTAGTATGAATGCGGAAACGAAAGCATAAAATATAGAACACTGTAACACACGAGACTTACGTGGTTCAGCCTAACGGCCTACATCCACGGAAGAAACTCTAAAGGACTACATCAATAATATATTAGAGTGTAGTACAAATTCTATATTATAATGAATCATAACATGTGTATATATAGTAGACTAAACCCTAGACCAATAGACTTCTAGTACAAGTAGGAGACTTGACTTACACACAAAGTAAAATTAGACTTAGGCCTATGCTAATGAGCTAATATATCTCTAACAACCCCTCTCAAACTCAAGATAGAAGTTTGATGAAATCTTGAGATTTGATAAGGTCGAGAAGATCCCTTAAATGAAGTTTGGCTTTGTAGCGGTAATTTGAGGAAGACAATGGTCTTGCAGTGTTGATGCGACTTCTAACGGTGGCTTGACTATACCGAAGAGTTTTGACAGCAGCAGTAGGAAGCCAAAGAAGATGAACGCAGCAAAAAAACACCAAGGAAGACAAAGATTACTCTTAAATATACCGCAAGAACAGAAAACCATGGCCACAAGAAAATGACTCTGATACCATGTTAGAAATACTGAAATCTGTAGTATTGTATTTCATGAATGAAAGAATATAAATGAGTGTCTTTATATAGAAGGCATATGAGTGTAGAACAAGTAAGAATGTAGTAAAAGAATGTGTGCTATATTCTTTCATTCATGAAATACAATACTACAAGATTAAGACTCGCTTTGATGGGTCCATTGAGCACTATAAAGCTTGTCTCGTTGCAAAAGGTTTTACACAGGAGTATGGGATTGATTATGAAGAGACCTTTGCTCCGGTTGCTCATATCTTATTTGTTCGTGCCCTCTTAGTTGTTACTACTACCAGTAAATGGGACCTTTTTCAGATGGATGTCAAAAATGCATTCCTTAATGGGGATTTAAGTGAAGAAGTTTATATGCAACCTCTTCCTGGTCTCTCTGTTGACTCCAACAAGGTTTGTCACCTTCGACGTGCACTTTATGGCCTTAAACAAGCCCCACGAGCTTGGTTTTCCAAATTCAACTCTAGCATCTCTCGCTTGGGTTACATGGTCAGTCATTATGATTCTGCCTTATTTATTCGTCGCACTAACAAAGGCACTATTTTACTTCTTCTGTATGTGGATGATATGATCATAACTGGTGATGACCTCAATGACATTCAAGAACTCAAGGATTTTCTCAGTCAGCAATTTGAGATAAAAGATCTTGGACATCTCAACTACTTCTTGGGTCTTGAAATCACTCATTCTACAAATGGACTTTATATTACTCAAGCCAAGTATGCCTCTAAACTTTTGTCTCGAGCTGGACTCACTGATAGCAAGATTGTTGACACTCCAGTTGAGCTTAATGCGCATCTGACTCCCTCAGGGGGGAAACCATTATCTAATCCCTCTCTTTACAAATGCTTAGTTGGCAACCTAGTTTAACTCATTGTCACTCATCCAAACATTTCCTATGCTGTTCACCAGGTGAGCCAGTATTTGTCTTCTCCATGATCGATTCACTATGCTGCTATTTTGCGCATTCTTCGATACCTAAAGGGCATTCTCTTCCATGGTCTTTTCTACTCTGCTCAGTTTCTTCTTATTCTCTATGCATTTTCTGATGCTAATTGGACAAGAGATCCCACTGATCGCAGGTCCACCACTGATTATTACTTTCTTCTTGATTCTTCTTTGATTTCTTGGCGAAGTAAGAAACAAACTCATGTGGCCCGCTCCAGTACTAAAGTAGAATATCGTGCCCTTGTTGATACCACATCTGAGCTCCTTTAGCTACGATGGCTTCTCAAAGACTTAGGTGTGTCTACATCCTCTGCTACTCCTCTTTATTATGACAACCAAAGTGCCATTTATATTGCTCACAATGATGTCTTCCATGAACGGACTAAACACATCGGGATCAATTGTCACTTTATCCGTTATCATCTTGTCCATTGTGCTCTCAAGCTGATCTTAGTCTCCTCTAAAGATCAACTTGCAGATATCTTCACTAAGTCACATCCTAAAGGATGCCTTCGTACTTTGGTTGACAACCTCAAGTTAGTCCCACATCCATCTTAAGTTTGAGGGGGGCTGTTAACATGTATAGTGTTGTGGGCTTTAGACCCAACTAGATTACTTGTATAGGACACATTCTTGTATTACACTCTTACTTGTACTGCACTCATATGCTTCTTATATAAAAGCACTCATTTATATTCTTTCATTCATGAAATACAATACTACAGATTTCAGAATTTCTAACACATATAAAGATCATAAGCCTCTTGTTTATCTTCGTTGTTACTGTTTTCATCTGGCTTAACTACCTTAGGCAGAGTCTCTAATAACAGAGATATAAGTCAATTAATTCACTCATACAGTTAATCATAACAATGAATCTACAATGGCTATGCATGAGCAATAAATCTAATTAGCATGTCTGATTTCCCCTACTTCTCTCGACCATCACAATTTATTTGGGTGAATTATTTAGAAGAATAGTCTCATGGTAAAATCGTATACAATTTCATTTAAAATCATGTTTTAGAAACATAATTTCAATGTAAAATGTTGAAATGTAATTTATTATGTGCAACTACTCCACCAAAATCAGTTAAATCTTGAAATTTTAGCCTCCACTAAAATCTTGGGTCAAGTTACAACTAGTGTGACTCTAAATAATGTTACACTATCCAAGAACTTGTTACAAAATTCATATTTTAAAAATCTCACCGTTGAATTACATATTCTGTATGTTCTTAACGTTCATGTCAACTGGATGTTATTTACCATTTGATCCATAAACTCATCTTTTATGCATTATTTTAAACTACAAAAACTTGAATTTAAACAATTGATTAATAAGATAATTATTAATTTTTTATCACCTTGAAATTTTGCAAGCATGGAGTATATACGAAGATAATGAAATTTAATGATGGATTTGTCAAAATTCACATTCAATTAAAAAAATATTGAGTTATATAATATTACTTAAAGTTACAGCAGGTCTAACTTGAACCTAACTTATAAAAATTATACTAATTTTGCCAAAAAAAAAAAATGGGAGTTCATTTTTTTTTTTTTAAATCCTTTAAGCTATTTTTAAAGATATAGTCTATGAAATAGGAGTTGGTCAGAAGGACCACACCTAAATCAAGCACTCAAAGCCCACTAAAGACCATGAGCATAGGTAAAAAATATTAAACAGACCCACCTAACACCTTTTTGCAAAGTGAGTCCAATTAGTTATAATAATAATAATTTAAAAAAAAAAAAAAAAAAAAAAAAAAAAAAAAAGGTGATGACCTGCAACACTGTTTGTTTGTGGTCTTTTTTTTTTTTTTTTTTTTTTTGAGATGAACTTGTTTGGTAACATTGTTTGAGTAACATTTTTTGTTGTTTGAACAATACAATACGTATTTCTACAATACTTGTTCACCCACACGTATTTCCACAACACTTAAACAATATTACTATAACAATGTTACCAACGAGCCGAATTAACTCTGTTTGTTTTTACTCCCAAAAGAGCGCTGTGTTAAATCAAATGTTTTGAATTCTGAAAAAGATATTATTTGTAATTGTGTTGTGGAGGGTGGGATTGATATAAATGATACATATAGCAACTTGCGTCAAGGGCATGTATTCAATTTTCAGGGCAAAAGTTACATCTTCAATTTGCTTTCTTATTTTTTCTTTTTTCTTTTTTTGGTTAAAAAAAAAAAGGGATCTTCGATGTGGGATCATCAACCCCATGCCATTTGACAGTAATGGATAATACCACGTGTACCACACAGGTCTTGCTGGACTATCACTCGAACCGCTCCTCTCAAAAATACTTTTCAATTGAATCCCTATTCTCTCTATCGCATTTAAATATTATTTTTTCATTATTTCTTTATTCTTACTTTTATCCTACTTTAATCTTCCT
This sequence comes from Quercus lobata, assembly GCF_001633185.2. Taxonomy (NCBI): domain Eukaryota; kingdom Viridiplantae; phylum Streptophyta; class Magnoliopsida; order Fagales; family Fagaceae; genus Quercus; species Quercus lobata. Next base: position 29,067,296 of record NC_044913.1, read on the forward strand.
TAATTCTTTTTTATAATCTTTCTCCATTCTCGTAAGAAGAGAGGAAATAAAAACTTTTTTTTTCCACTTCAGCAATTTGTTATCTTGAAAATTCCTTTTGTTAAAGAACAATAACCCTACAAACTAAGAGAGTGACTATACATGAACAAAAAATTTTGCATTTTAGAGAGATGGTTAGAGTTGTATTTTAAGAGCATTTACATCAGCCTTACAAATTTAAGATTACAGCAATAATTTGTCTAAACACAACCAAAACAAGTGTGCATCAATCTTGCTAAGTTAACAAAAGTTTAACGATGCACAATATTCTCGCTATTTGTAATGAGGCAATAACCATCGATCACAATGTTAAAAATAAATATTTTTTATTCAATTTTAGACTCTCTCTCTCTCTCTCTCTCTCTCTCTCTCTCTCTCTCTCTCTCTCTCTCTCTCTCTCTCTATATATATATATATATATATATGGTGGGCAAGACAGTGGATCAAAGGTGGTGTGATCTAGTTTGGTGGTGGTGCGGTGGTGGGTCGATGGTGGTGCAATGGTGGTGTGACCTTCTCTCTCTCTCTGAGATCTGGTGCTTTGGAGTTTCTAGTGGTGGTGTGATTTGGTTGCTCTGGTATTGTTATAGTGGTATAATCTGGTTGTTCTAGTGGCAGCTAGATATTTTTATTTTGATTTTAGTGGTTTTGTGATTTGGGTTCTTTGTGGAAATTGAGTGGCTTTTGGCTTTTGTGGGTGGGCTGCCTATGCTATGTTATGATTGTGCTCAGTGGTTGTAGAATTTGGGATTAAAAATTGTGAAAGGGAGGAAATAATATTTAATTCCTATATAGTATTGAGGTTAATGTATGTGTTTGAAAAAAATAGATAGTTAAAATAAAAAAAGTAAAGTTTTTTGGATCGGTTTAGATAAAATTTTAAGAAGATTGATGTGAATGCTCTAATGGTTTACTTTTTAAAATAGAGATAATTTTGGCTTTAGCTAAGCTATTGGATAGTGGGGGCTATAGGAAATTTCTATAGGGTAGTCATTAAAACACTTAAATTATACAAAATGTAATCAAAAGAGAACTGTAATATATTGACATCCAAAAAACACACAAACAAAAATACATGAAATTTTATAATTTCCTTTAACTAAAAAAATTAAAATGAAAAAAATGATCTAATGAGAGACAAAGTGAGAACTGAGAATGCTAACTTGAGTCATGAGTGTATTAAAGTGAGAGAGAGAGAGAGAGAAATTGGTATTAAATTACGTAATCAGATGTGGTGTTATAGCTAAGAAACTTCATAACTTAATTGGTATTTCTTAGTGTTTTTTAGTCATTCAAAGTTCAAATCATTTTCCTGTTGAATTATCCCAAAAAAAAGAGGTATTATACAAGCCATGTGTCAGTAGTTTTACATGGAGAGTATCATTACAAAATTAAGAAATTAAAAAAAAAAAGGGATAAAAATGGGCACCATAATTGCCACTGGTTTAACATTGTACCTACCTCAATATTGACTAAGGGTTTGTTTAGATACCGTTTATTACTGAAAACTAAAAACTGAAAAAATTGTAGCAAAATAATTTTTAAATGTGTAAATAGTGCCGTGGGACCCAGTTTTAAAGTTTTTTTTTTTTTTTTTGCTGAAAAAATTACTTGCAGGTCCCATGAGTAGTGCACGAGACTCACTATTTTTCAACAAAATATAGGAACACACATTTTCTATGCGTTCAAATGCACATTAAAACTTCAAAGTTGTTTCTCTTTTAAATAATAATACTATATCAGTAACGCCAAAAATCTTGTAGTTTAATTAGTTAATAGCTTATATTGTTTTCAACAAGACATCCAAGATTCACATTCTTCCTCTCCCAACTATCGAATTATACAATAAAAAAATAATTAAATAAAAACCCATAACAGACATGGGAAATGGTTAATTGCATGAGAATTGGGAATCTTCAATGTTAGATTGATTTATTTAAATAAAAAAAAAAAGTTTGGCTATAACGTCACTCAATATCTTTTTATTTAATTTTTGACAAATCCACTATTGGATTACATTTTCTTCCAATATCCTTTGTGCTTGCAAAATTTCAAGAAATTCAAAGATTAATAGTTATATCATCAATCAAATATTTAAGTTTTAAGTTTTCGTAGTATAAAATTATGCATAAAAAATAAATTTATGAATCAAATAGTAATTAACATCCGATTGATATAAAATTTTACATATGTGCTAAGAACATAAAAAATATGCAATTCAACACTTAGATTTTCAAAATATATAGTCTAAGTTAATTTTTTTTAATAAGTGTTGTAGCAACACTTAATCTTTATTTTAATAAGACTGACATGCATTTTGGGTAAGTTCTAGTTTAATATTAAAGTTTAACACATATAATATAATAACCTCTTCCCTTTATTGGGGCAAAAAAAAAAAAAAACTCTTCTCATCAAGTTATGGCCTAAAATCTTCACAAGAGGTGCATGTTTAGCCCCTTGCCCCTAGTCAGACCATTAATCAATGAAGTGGGGCAGTGTAACGACTTAAGGAAAAGTGTTAATCACATTTGTTCTATATCTCAAAAAAACTAGTTATAATTGAAACTCCTTGTAGTTTTTAATAAAGCTCAAATCTATCTAATAAATACCTAATGTATGACTCATCACACACCCACAAAACACACACAATCAATCAAATTGAGGCATAACAAGTAGCATGTGAGAGCACCTCACACTAGACATGGTACTGACATTGGCTTTGGTTAATGAACTTTATGATCGTTGTGATCAATAAAATTCATTTCAATTCCTTTTTGAAGAATTATGAAAACATCCCTTGCTATCAATTGTTCCAATCACGTCCATGTCCACGACTACAATTTCCTTCATAATTATCAAATGATGATCCATTCGCTTAAGGGAGTGGTGTAAATTGGTCGGGCCGGGTGAGAATATTGTTGGGATTTTATTAAACGCATATTATTTTGTTTAGCAACTAGAAGACAATAAATTAGTTCTGAATACTTGTTGAACTTAAGCTTTCAATATTGCTACTCTAGGAGGCATCATATACTCCCTCCGTCCCACTTTGTTTGTCCTCTATTCTATTTTAGGATGTCCCAAAATTTTGTCCTGTTTTTAAAAATAAAATTCATTAATTTACTAATATTCCTATTATATCCCTATTAATTTACTAACTCAATATTTTGATAAATTTATTTAAGGGTAGTTTTGGAAACTTATACATTTTTAAAAGGTAGACAAGATAATAAATGATGTTCCCTTAAAAAATTTGACTTTTCAAACAGGACAAACAAAGTGGGACGGGGGGAGTATGTTTTAACAGGTCTTCTCCACATAATTATAATTTGTGGGTTGATTTTTAAAAATGTAGAACTGTACTCACACTTATAATTTAAAATTATTGCAATTTAAGTCTCACTATTAAATTCTTGCAATTTTAGGTGCACTATTAAAATCATGTAACTTCAAGTGCACTATCAAAATCTTGCAACTTCATGTACATAATCATACTGAGCTTTTGGGGTGATTAAGTTCTTCTAGAACTTTAAACTCTTGCAGCTTCAGGTGCATGAGCATATAGGATTAAGTTCTCCTGGAACTCATATATATTCATTAAATTATGGAAATATTTTATTGTATGGCATATAGTTATAAAATCTTAATGGAAATGATAGTGAATAAAAAATATTGCTTTTTTGCAATCCTAATGAGTTGCTTGGTTACCATCCATAATCCAATTGTGGAACTCATCAAGGCTCCATTAGGTCATGAAACTCACCAAGAATCCATTAGGTCATGAAACTCACCAAGGATCCAGATTTATTCCAAATATATAATAAAAATAAATAAATAAACATTTATATAATGCAAAATTTAATTAAGTATTGTGATATTCAATATAAGCTATTGAAATATGAACTTACTATAAGGCTTCATTTGGGAGTTAAGGAAATTGAATGATCATAAAGGAATGGAAAGTAATGGAATGTATTTAAGCAAGGAAAAGAAATGGAAAAGAAAGAAATGGAATGGAATTAAGTAACCTTGATTGGATGTTTAGGAGTAATATTGAGGAGATGGAATGGAAAAAAAATGGAATATAAGTAATCTTATTTGGGAGTAACATTGAGGGAATGGAATGGAATCATTTTATGAAAAAATTACTATTAGACTCTTATTTTAAAATAAATAGTTGAATATATATAGGGGTAGTTTCGAAATTTTAGTAAAATATTTATTAAATCTAATTTCATTCCCTCCCAATTTTGGGGGGAATGAAAATTTGAGGTTTTAAGAGAATAAAGAGGAATAAGTGTTCTCTCCTACCCATTTTATTTCCTCCCACCTAAACTCTCAAATAAGGGAATGGACTTTTCATTCCCTTTATTAAAACTCCCAAACAAGGGAATGGAAGAATATTCTAAAATTATTCTTTTCAATCCTTTTCATTCCCTCCTCCCAAACGAGGGCTAAGAATAAAACAATTAATATAAAGCATGACATTAGAAACATGAATATATTTTCTTTTATTAAATTATATGTATATAATGTTTTTTTTTTTTTTTTAATCTGAGATAGAAATTTTATTCTAACATAATCTAGGTGTATATGTGTATAAAGTTCACTCATGAAGACTTAAACTCCAACCCTTGTTCCTCCATCTCACAAAAACTTATACTTGTAGAGTAACTATCATGTCAAAAGTACGTGGTGGTGTATATAACGTTAATAGACATATGCCGCATATAAATATAATAATATTGACTATATTTAGAAATATTACCAAATATAATATGTTTAGCATGAAACCATAGGATTTTTAATCTATTAAATAAATTCTATAATTTTAGAAAGAATCAAAGTGATAATAGATAAGCTGGATAGTACAATTGCTAATTCTTAGAGAAAGCTTATAGTGTGTTATATGTCACACAAATAACCTTTGGCTTTGAAAGAAACAATGAGAACAACTACCTTATATAAATTGGACAGAGCTTGAATTTGGACAGAGTTTTGTCTTAATATCGTGTTGTGAATTAGAATAAATAGTTAGTGAGACAAGGAAATATGATGACATGAATATGAACTTCTCGACTTAAGAACAAAAAGTATATAAATTTCTGAGTGATCATCCACACTTTTTAATAGACATGGCATACGGGTGGGTCAAGTCGGGTTTGGGTAGGGTCGGGTGTCAAATGGGTTGTGAGTCAAAACAAGTCATTTTAAGCGGATTAGAAAACAAGTCGGGTCAGGTTGACCCGTATTGCTCACATGATTTTTTTTTTTTTTTTAATAAAGAAAACAATATGTATTTGCCATTTGGAAAGTCATGCAACAAATTACTTGATATAAAATGCATTATTTTGAATTCTCCATTTATATCAAGAATGAGCTCAACTAAACAAATTAATACTTGTTCAACAATTTTAATATTATACAAATTCCAACATTACTAACTAAAACAAAATAGTACAAATGATAAGTAAAACAAATACATAAATTTCATTTCTACATAATATCAACATCCCAAAACATAAAACAAAATTACAAAAGCCTTATTGAATAACTAACTTGACAAAGAATAAAAGCATATAAGAAATTTATAATCTTGAAAACTAATTTGATAATCTATTATCAATTGTGGTTGGCACTCTCTTTCAATTTGAGAATATACATTAAAATTTGATTGTTTACTTATGTATACATGGTCTCTTTTATTAATATCATGTCATTGTTAAGCAACACACACTCTAAGAAATATCATAATTTATTTTGAAAAACCATTTATTTTAGACATGAAATGTTTAAAAATAAGCTTAAGCATTCATAAATTATGCTAATTTCATTGACACTTTGGTTTCAGTATTTTCACACTTATGAATGTTTCTTATATATGTCTATAATTTTAAATATATGTTTTTAACTTTATTGTAACCGGATTATCTTGGCATGTACTTTGTTATTTGATATCTAAAAATCTTTACTCATTACCAAATGCCTCAACTATTCATCTTTCAATTCATTTGCATACAGTTATGTAAAAGTCTCAATTGTTTCCAAAAAGCTCACAACAAACAATTAAACCAATATTGTCTAATTTTTTTTTTTTTTTACCAAAAAAAATAGTTTTAAAATATGGTTCTAGTCACGAATCGGGTCGCGAGTCGGGCCAGGTTGACCTGCAAAAAAATTGGGTCGAGTCACAAGTCAACCTATTTTGCTTCAAGTCAGAAAATTCTAACTTGTTTTACCATGTCTACTTTTCAATATATTGATACGAGGATATCACTTTGATATATAACACTGAGTACAAGTGATATAAACTACTTGATACAATATATTATCCCAAATATAAAGATGCTTGAAATTAGTTGGAGGAAGGATGCTTTCATTGTTAAGCCCATAGAAGATTGGCTAGATGAAAGGCAATTGATTGCCGAACAAGACAAAGGATGCCGCCTCTGGCCCTATGATATTATAATAAGATTTTTTTTTTTTTTTTTTTTTTTCATGAAAATATTATAACAAGATTCCTGTTATGTCGTAGGGGAAAAGGTTACCAATTTTTTTACCATGTCTACTTTTCAATATATTGATACGAGGATATCACTTTGATATATAACACTGAGTACAAGTGATAAAACTACTTGATACAATACATTATCCCAAATATAAAGATGCTTGAAATTAGTTGGAGGAAGGGTGCTTTCATTGTTAAGCCCATAGAAGATTGGCTAGATGAAAGGCAATTGATTGCCGAACAAGACAAAGGATGCCGCCTCTGGCCCTATGATATTATAATAAGATTTTTTTTTTTTTTTTTTTTCATGAAATATTATAACAAGATCCTGTTAACTCGTAGGGGAAAAGGATACCATTTTTGACTCACGTCACATTAACGTACGTCACATTGAGGTAATAGAAGATTTGATGACAATTTATCGGGGAAAGGATATTAAAAAAAAAAAAATGTATCCATTCACATTGAGCCACGTGATTAATTACCTGTGCTATTGGTATTTTGGAATTCTCATTAAGCAAGCACTAGGTACTGAATAAGTCTAGTACCATACATTGTGGCATAATAAATATCACAACTTAATCATATGGTAAGTTGTGGTTGATGGAAGGGTGTCTCTACATGAACCTACCATCACCCCTTCTTTAACTACAACTCGCCACATGGATAAATTGTTGCGTTTGTTGTGTCACAATGTGTGGCCGTAGACTTATTCCATAGCTCGTGCTTGCTCAAAAAGAACTCCAAGGTACCAATCACACTTTTTGCAGTGCTGCACAGGCAATTAATCACGTGGCTCATACATTTAAAAACTGAAATCATACGTGCCTACATTGTCCCACTGTCCACTATCCCCTTCCACAAGTACAGTTAACTCAATCTTTTAATTCTTTAAAATATTGTATGGTATAAAATCTAAATTATTCTCAATCATTGTCCCACTGTCCACTATCCCCTTCCACAGGTACAATTAACTAAATCTTTTAATTCTTTAAAATATTGTATTGTATAAAGTCTAAATTATTCTCAATTAGGTATGAAAATATCAAAACTACCCAAATCCTCTCAAGGAGAAGGGACAAAAGATGAGATCTCCAGTGAGAAGGATAATCCTTGTGGTCTAAGTAAAGCTGATAGAGCTGATGACTCTGTAAAGCTGACGGTCATATCAAGGCTGACAGGTGCACCTCAAGATCATCAATGCGTGGACAAAGATGACCAGAAGACATGGATGGAGTGAAAAGTTGACGAGATGAAGCTGATGGGGAAGAAAGGAATTCTTGACGGGTCCAACATGTCTTTTGCTTGGGTTCCACGCTTAAGTATATAAGGAAATATCTTACACTCCACGCTTAACCTTAATCAATAGAACTCCTACAAGGAAAGGATTCCTTAAGATACGCAAATTAAAGAGGTTCTCTCTTACAAGGAAAGATCTTCTGAGCCAAGGAACGAGTATCAACCCTATACTACTATAAAAACCCTAAAACTCTCATAAACCAATGTATGCATAATTCTCCCAGCTCTGTCACTCTAAAGTTGTGAAACATTCTCTAACTTAATCTTTGGAGGGTTTTTGGCTAGTACCACACCGGTACTCTCCTAGGGTTTTCTTTATTTTTGTCTCGCAAGTATTATCTCGAGCACGTGAGTATTGTGTGACTTACTGACGATTTTTCGGCATCATCATCTGGTATCCAAGGGTCCTCCTCCCAAGCTACAATTCAATGTTGTCTCCCTTTCCGGCTTTCCCATAATTTTACAAGCACCCTTTTCCAAAATAAATTAACCATTGCCAAACTCACCTTTTAACTCACCTCTAACTTCCTCACTAACTTGAAATTCTGCAAGCCAAGAATTCCTCACCTTTCGACCACATAGCTTCAAAGCGAAAAGGTTTGACATCTACGTTCCTCTTCATATACGCATCTAATAAAACAGGACTTTGATATGAAGTGGGTGCAAACAGATGTCTTGCCAGTCCATGTTACAAAACACTCCATCTAATCTTTCCTAGAGTGTGTTTATTTGGAGGTGAAATAGGATAAATGGAAAACTTTGGAGAAAAAAATAGGGAGGAAAACGCGTGTTTGGTTGGGTGAAGAGGAAAGAAAATAAATAGTAGGACCCAGGTGTTTTCTCCCCGGGCCCACCAAAATGTTTTCTCTCTAAAATGGAGAGAAAACTGAGTGGAAATTAATTTTTTCTTGATTGACAAAAATGTTTATGTGCACATGCCTTTATTTATTTATTTATTTATTTTCTTCTCTATTGGCAGTTGGCAGTAACGTTGCCTTTCTTTCTTTCTTTTCCTTTTTATTATTTTTTTTCTTTTTCTGGGCAACGTTGCCTCTTCTCTCTCTCTCTCTCTCTCTCTCTCTCTCTCTCTCTCTCTCTCTCTCTCTCTCTCTCTCTCTCTCTCTCTCTCTCTCTCTCTCTCTCTCTTTTAATTCTTTTTTTTTCTTTTGATTTTCTAGGCCTAGGAATGGGCGTTCCTTTTTTTTTAACTTGATTTTTATTTTGGGACATGATTTTTATTTTTTTAGTAAATTTGGGTGATTGCTATTTTTTTGTGGTTATTTGTCACTATTTTGTTTTAATTGGGCATCATTCTTTAACAAGAGTATATTAGTAAATTTATTTAAACTCATTTTTTTCCATCCTCCCACTTTTTCACTCCCAACCAAACAAAAAGGAGAGAAAATAAAATATCATATATCCTCCCACTTTTCTATCCTCCCACCATTTTCTATCTTCACACTTTTCCACCACTCCAATTAAATGGACCTTATGTTTTCCCATTGGTCACTAAACCCCAAATCAGTTGCAAGAGTTTTGATTGAAGAATAAGAAAAAAAAACCATTAGTGTTATCTTTAAAAGATGTTTTAAAAAATTGGTAATAGGATTTTAATTTTTTGTAATAATTAAGAGTGGAGATGATTATATAATAAATGTGTGTAATATTGTTTTCAATTATTATGATTAGAAAATTTTGAGTGTATAGTAACTAAAATAACAGAAATTTATAAAAACTACTGTTTGAATTTATTGAACTAGTAAAAATCATTCAATTCATATAATAGATAAACGTAATAAAAAGAATATGTTATCTCTTTTGGATTTTCTTATATTAAAATATTACTTGGTATTTAAATTGATAGCTCTTAATTTTTCAAATTGACCTTTAATGTGTTGTTTCTAATGTGATTGTTAATTGATTAGTTTTTTGACCATAAATAATAGGCTTTCGTTCAATGACATAACTACAATAATATACAATGAACTCATAAGGTAAACAATATTTGGATTATAAAAATGTATTCTATAAATTCCATCCACCTATATATATATATATATATATATATGACAATGTCCGACAAAGAAGATTATAATGCCATGTCTTTTATTGAGCCTTCCAAATATTTTACAGCACCTAATATGTAAATGCTAAATTTATTAATTTTGTAACAGTAACTTAAACTATGTAATTGCATAGGCAAATTAAGCCATGTTAGAATATGTGGGGGTATGGATGGGTTCAGTTTTTGGTGCTAAAGCTCATCACACACTTCAATTAATTTTTGTGATTTGCACACGCATAAACTTCATTCGAAGTACACCGTAACCCCAAAATAAAATTAATGAAATATTCAACATTTAAAAAAATAAAAAAATAAAAAATAAAAAAAGCCTCTACACTTCTGGAGCATCTGCACACAAATATTAGACATTAAAAACATTGCACAGGTTGTAGTAGCCTTCAACCACTGCATCCTATTCTTTTCTACAGAATTAAGATAATTTTACAAATACCATAGCCAATATCCATAGGACAACAGAAGAAGAAAATACCAAATATATGATAATATATCACTTTAGCTCCAAGCCATGGATCCTTACACACTCTAAAGCACTCTTTCTCTTCATTGGGGTTGCCTCAAATTCTGAATTCCTGAAATTCAAAACTTAGCTACATCATTCCATTAATTTGACTACTTGTATATTTTCACTAAAAAGAGTACCAAATTGCAAACTCAATATCACATACAACATCAATTAAAAAAATATACTAAAAAAAAATACTAACAAAATGACAATTCATCGTATTGACTTGTCTCAGGGCTGTAAAATGTATATCTGGTTGGATTTTCAGCTTTTCTCATAATAAAAAAAAAAAAAAAAATGCATTTGAAGATGGTAGGCAAGATAAGAGGTTCTTATGTAATTCTTCTTCTTCTTCTTAATCCCTTTGAAGTCATAATCTTAGTCAACCAATGGTTTATCCTAAAGGTAAAACATTAGATGCAACTCCTTACAAAAGCTCTAAAATGTAAAAAGGTAAGTTCAAACCTAAGTGCAAATAATTTAGTATAGTGGAAAAAATGTAGGCACAAGTTTACTTAAAGTTAATTTATGAAATAAAGTAATTTATTTTTGGCCACAATTTGAGCCAAATTAACTTGAGTTTTTTGCATTTTGAGCCAATGTAGGCTTAACTAACGTAAGCTTAACTCATTAACACAATGTAAGCATAACTAACTTGGCCATCCCTAGGAAAATTTCTTAACTCTGCCACTGTACCTAAGATTCATCTTTTTGCTGGCTCCCTAGAAAAATATCATGGAGCTGCCACTGTGACTATGATCTTCAAAATGTGTAATTTTTTCAAGATACACCAAGTGAACTTGTACGAACGAGCGGTTTTATTAAAAGAAAGAGTTGAAATTACACATGCACATGAAAGACAACCCAACTGGAAATCAACTACCTGAAACATCACACTACCAGGACTGCCACACAGGCCAAAACTGAGGAGTTAACAACCATTACGTACGGTCTAGAAAATTCAACAGGAAAGTGGGTGCATGTATTATTGTACATGCACCGACTTTCCTATTAAAATATATATAAATAAAAAATATGTGAAAATATATATAATATTATTTCAAAACTAAAAACATAGGTTTAATATTGAATATGACGTAGCTTTCTATTGTTTAAGGCTTTTAGCATCAGAGCATGAAAAAATATCAAAAAAAAAAAAAGAGGTTCGTGCAAAAGATAAAAATAAGGTTGGTGAAGTCTGAGACTACCAACCAAACGATGGTGATACAAGCAACTATAAAAAGCATGGCTTTGTGGCTAATTCAGAGCAAACGGACCTTCACCTCCAACTCCAGAATCCAAATATTTCAGCCATGTTTGCCCTGTTGTTCATGCTCTTTACCACCATCATCGCACCACTAATTCCAACCCTCTATTCACAACCACCACCACCACCACCGCCACGACCCTTCCCCACATTTCCCTCCCTTACTCCGCCTCCACCACCGACAGTGCCAGCATTTGAGAATCCTCCAAACCCACAATTTTCCCCATGTTGTCCCCCTTTCACTCCATCAGTACCATATGACAACATATGGCATCCACCAAGTGAACCACAACCAGTATCCCTGCGGTTCGTGCTGGGGTGTATCTTGGCTCTAATAATATTACTTACCTTAATCGTAGTGGCGATTTACGTTCGCCGGCGAAAAGGGCCGAAAGGGGACCAAGGGGATCCAGGGAAGCCAGGGCCGAAAGGGGACAAAGGGCCCCCAGGGGAGAAAGGGCCGAAAGGTGACAAAGGTGACAAAGGGCCGCCAGGGCCGTCTGGGCCACCAGGGCCGCCAGCCTGCAAGTGGCAACAGAGCTGCCAGTGCCATGATATCTGCTAGGAAAAGATAACAGTAATTTTGCACCGTGGCTGCCAGTGCCATGATAGCCGCTAGGAAAAGATAACAGTAATTTCTTTTCCTATATGTTGGGATTTTTACTTTTATTTTTTTCCCAAGTTTTTACCAATTGGTTCGGTCTGAGTATTTGAGTCTTAAGAGTTTGTGTAATGGTTGTATTTGGGTGTTAGACATGTCTTTTTATCTTAGTTCTATTAATAAAGAACCGCCTCTTAAAACGGTTTTTTTTTAAACCCAAAATTTGCTCTGTACAAAAAATGCAATGAATCGTACGAACCGTGGTTGAACGACCCGGATTTGAGAGCCGCGGCCGGTCTCACGGTTAGGCTGAAGCTAAAATAAAATAAAAAGGAAAAAGATGGGGAAGTTGGCGTTATGACATTTTCTCCGTTGAACTCTGGCTTTTTACCTCTCATCCTTGCCACAAATCCGAAAATGTAATCCCAAAACACACAAAGTCCACAAAATAAAATAGAAATGAAAAGCACAAACCTTATCTTTATCCTGCTTCTTCTGCGTTTTCGAGTTTTCCTTCTTCTCCAATCTTCTGTGTTTGCTTTCTGCATTTATTCTTCTTGCTTGTTTGGGGTTTGTCACTGGTACCCAAAACGGCAAAACC